>NC_089750.1:20242552-20250052 GCF_040412425.1 Macrobrachium rosenbergii
AAATTGATTAAGTTTGAATTCGATCGTATTCGAGCGACGAGATAGAAAGAGCTTTAGACCATTTTCTCTTGCTCTTGATCAATAAGTCGACACAACAATATCGTTCCAGTACGTGTCAGATTTCGAACAAATTTGTTAGTGAGAAATAATGTATCTGGTATTAGATATGCAATTTGAAAATTGTTTTAAGATTCACGAAACCCTGTGGAAAATTTAAAACTGCATACGGTCTGTAAAACATCTGCTTACTACTGACGTGGAAGAGAAAAAATGAAGGAAAATAATTTGCATAATCTCAAGCTGGGAGTTTGGACAGCTGCACTGATGGACGGATGATTGATTTTAAAACCGAGGTTTATTTAACCTGTTTGCATTGCTACTTGATTTTAGGCGATGCTATGCCAGCGTTGAGAAGTCTCCAAGGAAGTTAGTGAGGAAAGAATTTTAGGGGGAAAGCGGAGCTGAGTTTTAGATATAAATTGATGGAGAAAATACAAGTATCATCGCGGTAAATGTCTTGCGGGGGACGCAAGATTTTCTCTTACTCACGTCAAAATTTCTTGTTTTTATTATTTCATTTTGTTATTCGTTGCGGCATTACGTTTCAAGAAAGATATTGCTTGTGTAACCTGAACTCAGCCATTTTGTGTGTTGAGATGGATGTTAAAGACGGATACTTCTATGTATATATACCTATATATATTCATACACACAATATATACACAGTATATATGTGTATATTAATACATAAAGATATGTGAGATACACAAAGATAATGGTACAGTAATAAAGTGTACTTAGCAAACAATAAACAAATAAACACCACCATTACTAAAGATAACAATGCTTTCTACTTCAGTTTACAGAAAATCTACACTTACTGGACTAGGCCTCAGCTTTTTAAGCTTCTCTCCACTTCTTTACAAAATTAATAGTATAAAAACCCTTGTAAATCGAGCTTCCAATATCAGTTCCAGTTTCATCAGATTTGATCAAGAGATTCAGTACATACAAAACTACTTTTGTTTGAATTCATTTCCATTCACTATATTTCAAAATGTTCTTAGGTCCTTTCTCAATAAGTCCTTTCTCAATAAGAAGTTCATCCCACAAGTCCCAAATTTTAATGTTCCAAAGGACCTTCGATATATAAAATTTCTATGCTTGGGAAACCTTAGCTTTGAAATACGAAAGAACATTTGCAATTATATAAAGAAATGCCTACCCACAGATACAGTTTAGTTTTGTTCAACTGATAAATTTACAATTGGCTCTTACCTAAGCAAGCAGGAACCACTGGCTGTTGACTTATCTTCATGTGTTGTTTATCTGTTTACCAGGTATACTGGTAGTTGCAACCGTTGGCTACAGCACCTAATTTCTGAGGACTTGGGAAGGAGCATCAGAACAGGGTTTCCACTAACAAAACTAGCACACAGCTACTAGAGAGCACGCTCACCATAAAGACCATAGTTTCACTCACCAAGACTTCGAAATCCTGTATAAAGCAATAGACAAACTGAACCTTCTCATTACAGAATCACTTTATATTAAGAGATTGAAACCAGAATTTAATGGTAGGCAAATATACTGCCTACTGAGCTGTTCATTAAATAACATCGTTCCTACTTCAAATTTAACAAGTATCGTAGTTGTCTAGTTTTCTTTTCCTGTTCGTTACAGTATTAACGACTGTCAATCTTTTACAACTATGGCAACTGCTCGTTTTGGATGAACATGTTTATTTGTTTATTTTTTGTCAAGTGCACTTTATCGCTGTAAATATTTGAGCCTTGTCGTATCGCATGCCTCTTACGCACTATTGTCTTTGTGTATCTAATACATCTATATGTATAAAAATTAAGATTGTTTACAGGTTTTATATTATTATGATTGTTTAAATACATATATATTAATATATATATATATATATATATATATATATATATATATATATATGTACATATAATATATATATATATATATATATACATATATATATATATATTATATTATTATATATGTAATGTTGTGCGTTTGTAATGTATAAATAAATGCAGTTACATATGTAAGAATCACTTCAATTAATCACATGGCAAAGGGTGATGAAAGCCAAACGTACAGAGGCGAATGACACAATGCTGTGGAGATAGACACGAAAAGGGGGAGCAGAGATTATTAAAGGACATTGCCGAAGGGTTTGGCCAGGGAGATGAACACACTCAAGGGAAGAGAACAATAACAATGGAGATAAGAGATCAAAGATGTTTGAGAGAGAGAGAGAGAGAGAGAAAGAGACGTCCGATGGGACAGTATGAAAACCCTTTGTAAAGAGAAGTGATAAAAGTAGAAAGCAAGC
Organism: Macrobrachium rosenbergii; assembly: GCF_040412425.1. Lineage (NCBI taxonomy): Eukaryota > Metazoa > Arthropoda > Malacostraca > Decapoda > Palaemonidae > Macrobrachium > Macrobrachium rosenbergii. The sequence continues at coordinate 20,244,912 of NC_089750.1, forward strand.
ATTGTGGAGAATGAGGAAATGGAATGAAAAAACTAAAGGCACTGAATAATCGTTCACATGACGAAGAAATTCTCTGAACGAACGCAAGTGAAAAGGTCTGAGAGATTAGCAATATTAGAAAAATGTGCAGAGAAGATAATTAACAAATAATGGAACGATAATATGTTATATTTTGTAAACCTCAATGGTCAGCTATAACGATATACTTGTCAACAATAAAACTAAGGTCAGTGAAAGCCGCTAACCAAGTGATTTGAGAATTAATAAGCTCTGTAAATCTGGAAGTTGTCTTTCGTAAAGTAAGATTTTCCATTCTAGTTTCCATATCTGTATCGATTTCTCATGCTTTAAATGGGAAGTACCGTTCAAGAACCGTACTTTACAGGCCTGCACCTTTCTGTCTGTCTTGAAATCTTCAGCTGAAAACCTTTATGGACAGAGTCAACAGATCCAGGGGGGCTCCAGCGGGAAATCACCCTGCAAACGGACAAGCTAAGGGAAAATGTAATAAATAATAAATACGAAGGAATATATAAATAAACCATATACTTGAATTCAGGAGATCTGATATTCTAATAAACATGAAACTGGTTTAGAGACACACGCACACCTAATATGCACGTGAACATGAAATCTTCCCTTGTAGGCAAAAAAAAAAAAAAAAAAACCTTTTTAGAGAGAATATTTGTGATTCCAGATAGCGTGGCCTTTGCGGCTAACCAGTCAAGAAAAGTTGATCCCCTTGGGGGGTTAGTACCACCTGTGCACCTCATGCGGTGCACTGTGGGCATTACTCAAGTTTTTTTTTTTTTTTTTTGCAGTGTCCCTTCGGCCCCTAGCTGCAACCCCTTTCATTCCTTTAACTGTACCTTCATTCATATTCTCTCTCTTCCATCTTCCTTTCCACCCTCTCTAACAGTTGTCTCCTGGAGAAACTGCGAGGTTTTCTTCCTATTACACTTTTAAAACCATTTTACTTTTAATTTCTCTTTCAGCAGTAAATGACCTCATATGTCCCAGCACTTGGCCTTTGGCCTAAATTTTATGTCCCAGTTCCAAGAACAGTTGGTCACGTGACTGGATGACACTGAAGACCGATTTGGAATACGACAGTATAGGACAAGCTATGTCTGGTAACGAACACAGACAGCTATGATTTTCTTAATAATTTTTGTCTGATTATTCGAGACGCAGCGACTTGTACACGCGAGGAAAGTCAGTGCTGGGCAGATTTTTTCAAACAAGAAGACAGCAAAGACGAGAATGGTGACTCGAGCATGTACAGTGGTTTGTGAATAAACTGTCTAGTTTAAGTTAGTGCAGCGCTAATAATTGAAAGATAGGTACGTCTGTAGTACCCAGTCTATTGGAATTATTTCAAGCTACTGTTTTAATGACCACAGTGATACCCTGGCCTGTGTATAGATTTAATAAGTTATCTTGCTGTACCAACGATAACTGGCGTAAGACTGAATTTGAACTTTTGAAGAATTATCACGAAAGCAGAGGTCGTCTCACACACCCAGTATGGTGTCACCAATGGCACTGGTGGTCACACCACAGTATTTTCTGCTTAGATTTCAGCGTATTTTGAAAGGAGATATTCAAATATGTAAGTAACATCACGGCAAAAGAGTTAATAGCTTTCTCCTAAAATTGATTAGTGTTAATTTCTGATGCCGAATTTTCGAAGCCATTCCGGAACAGTTTTGTTTTTTATATTGTTAACTGAAATAATTATTCTAATGGCTTCTAAAACTTCCGCAGTTATACAGAACTTCTTGTCTGTATGCTTAGGCTACGATCTCACACAATCTCTCTCTCCCTTCCTCATACAAACACACACACGCACACACCTTACATTACTGATACCTAATTTCAAGTCTATTGAAGATGTTCAACGTTAGAAGGTGGGTACACGTTGTTGGCAACCCCCTCCCCCCATTCCCTGTTTGTACGAATAAGCACTTTTCACTATATATCGAAAATTGATAGATATAGGCCTAGCTGGAGCTGAAAAAAACTTTCTTTACTAAACAAACATTTTTATTAGAATATGTGAAAAAATCGGAACATGATTCTTTAAACTTTATTTCGTGATTACTTATTTTGGCATCGTTTTATATTTCAAGCTCACTCACTGGTGATTAGGACATCTAATGTCGAAGACAGACAGAGTAATAACTCTGTCGCGAAAATATATTGTACCTTAGACAGGTAGACGGAACGGAGGCAAACTTTAGATATTCCAAGAGAGGTAAGGTGATAAAAAGCAGAATAATTCTGAAACGATGACATGTAAAAAATAAAGAGAACGAGCAAGCATAATGACCAGAATAAAACTATTGTAGGAATTAGATCATACGTAACAAATGTAACATGGTGTTGACTAAGTGCTCAAGGATTGCCGGAATAATTTGTATAGGATCTATACGTACATACATGCATACATACGAATATAATAACGTCTGAATATCCATACTCACACACATACATACATATATATGCATATATATATATATATACTATATATATATATATATATATATATATATATATATATATATATATATATATATATATATATATATATATATATATATATATATATATGTGTGTGTGTGTGTATATGTGTAGTTTTAATAACCACAATGCCCTTTCAACTTCTCAAATTCTTCCCACTTTTTGGATATGTTAGTCACTACAGTGCCTTTGAACGTGACCAGGTTTTGTTACTGTGGATGTGGGTACGAATCTTGCTACCGTAAATCAGAATTACTTCATATCTTGCATTTGGATAAAATTTATTGTAATGAAGAATTGTACTGAAGAGTTCGGGAAGATAAGAGGGCACTGTGGTTATTATAATTACACATATATATTCATATAAATATATATATTCTCTTTTGTATTTAAAAGATCTCATGAAACTATTACATGGTGACTATTATGTACCATAAAGTGACTGTTTGTGTGATAGTAGCATCTGTTACATTAATTTCGTAAAAACTGAAATTACAGAAATGCTTTTCTTCACTGTCTTTATTATCTCTTCGAGATCACAATACATTTTCCTTCCGTTTGCCTCTTGAGGTTTCTGGCCGTTGTTCGTAGTCGGTTTAATCTGCAAGATATTTGAAGCTTGATGCAATTAAATTTTTGATTTGCATTTTGCTGTGATGGAACATCTTCCAGTTCCTTATTTTACTTGCCTTTGCTCCCAAAGGGAGGTCAAGTATCTAATTCTTCGTCTTGCTTATGTACATTTTTAGTCAGTGCAGACTAAATATGGATTATCTTGAACCACACACTGATAATCCATTTAAATGCCTCTTGGAAATTCTAAGATACTTGAGATCAAACTGGGCAGAACAGAACAGTTGACAGGCCGAATGGAAACGGAAAACCCAATCTTGAGGTAAAAATGGAAAAAAAAAGAAATGATGTACGTTAGTAGAGAAATATGCAAGACATCTATTTTGGGTGGGGCAATATAAAACCTTTGTTTTTTAAGCTAACAAAGGTATTTTGTCTGAAGTTTGCAAAAACGTGCTATTGGCATGGGAGGTTTTAAATAGCTCATTAATACCTGTCTTACAACGAGAAATAATTATGATAGGTTCAAGGGCGATGCATTGATATCAGAAAATGTATAATAAGGAATTTACCATTTGCGGAATGCTGAATTCCAGAAATTTTCTTAGGTTCAGGGATTTTCGTCAGTATTACACTTTATTATATTGCAATTTTCTTATTTGTTTTCATAAATCAATATAACTTCATTATTGCGTTCCTCCCGATGAAATAGTAACAAGAACAGCAACAGTTATTGTTGTTATTTTTACTGAGGAGACAAAACGACCCCTCTTGTGTAGGTTGCTTAGGTATTAGTATAACAATATACATGACTAGGGCTTTGTGTAATTTTATACAAATATACTTCCGAATTGTATATAGGAAGTCTTTTTTTGGCGTTCTGCATTTGTTAGAACGTTATTATTTTTTATTTATTATTATTATTGCCAAAAACTATTGTTTTCTATGTTATTATTAGTGGAAAAATCCACTGTTTTTATACATCATTATTGCCAAAATCCACTGTTTGTGTATGATATTAATGTCAAAATTCACTCAAAACTGTAAAATAGCATGCGTAGTCATTAGAAGCAATGACTTTCAAAACAGTCTCACACACTAATACATTAGATAAAGCTGAGCTTTTGCCATTTTTGTAGATAAACTCTCTCTCTCTCTCTCTCTCTCTCTCTCTCTCTCTCTCTCAAAACTTTCCAAGTTGTCTGGATACGAAATTGCGTTGTTAACGGCACCCCCGTGAATTGGTAGTCGTTTTTAATGGCACCGGGAGAGAATACGCCTTCAAAACGCTAAGTTAGGCAGACATCCACTTACTGTGATGCATTTTTTAAGTTTAGTTTTTGAAGGCTATGTAGTGATTATGAGATTATTATTTTTTTTTTATCTTTCTTTGCACGTTAAAAGATGTACAAAATAGAAACAGGCATTAACATGGTAAAGTGTATGTCTGGCCGTCTCCATTCACTTCTGAATGATCTGGATGACTTTTTAAAGTATTTCTGTCAATAGTAGTGTCATCATGGGATCCTAACATTGCTTTGTAGTTACAAAATACGATAAATACACAAAAACATGAAAGACACTGATTTCCTGCGTCTTGTTTATGTTTTTATATATTTTTATTTCATCCTGTTATCATTTTACGAAAAAACCATACTACTTTATAAAAGTAAATTTTCACTTTTAAATGATGATATTTACCTTAATAACTTTTGAATATTGATATTAAACTAGAGAACGCAGTTGAACTTATATATGTAATATAAAACAGAATTGAAATTAGATATTTACATGCCTTCAAATAAACTAAAAATATACCGTCGAGTAAACCTATCATTAAATAAGATATCTGGATCATGAAATTAGTTCAGGAGATAATGTAATCATATAACCCATAAATTATTAATGTAATATCAAATACGCCATGTTTTTTGGAGAGTTGATTTACGAATTAAGCAGAACTTACAATGTACCGTACAGGTACTTTCGAATGATGCGATCCATAAATTAGAAATTTTACTAATGAGTCAATTTGATATCTTGAC
>NC_089750.1:20252552-20257552 GCF_040412425.1 Macrobrachium rosenbergii
TTTAAGAAGATGCAGGATTTTTAATAGAGATGTATTGTAACTTCAAATGCAATAGATTTTTTATCGATATACTATAGTTTTCAAACAGTGTTTAGTATACTTAGAAATATCTGAATAATTGAATATATTATATTCTCTGGTGTTGATTCCACTTGTTATTGTGGTTTAGGAATCAAGTGGATTTGGGTTTCTTAAAATCACCTTTAGTATACTATATTTACTATAATAAATGTATTATAGTGTATTTTACAATTAGATCATTTGATATGAAGTAATATACCCAAGAATTTTCGTTTTTTTACCATTTTGTTGTGCATAATTTTCCACCTAATTCAGATGGGAATGCTTGTCCCTAGTTCACAAGTTGAAAGTTCATTGTCAACGAATTTCAAATGACATTATAATGTGCGGATCATTTTTGCTGCAAAAAGCTTGTTATGCAATTGGTGGCGGTAAGAATTCACAGTTTGTTGTTTGGCCGATGAATATTAATTTAAATTCTGGATTAAAAAAAAGTAGATCATTGACTGGAAAATATATGGGTTTCCTCGAGCCCATTGCTGCAGATGATGGCTTAATTGGAGACAGCAGCTTTGAAATAAATATTTTCTTCGGTTTGTTCATTCATTGCTTCCTGCATATATCTCGAGAAGTTTAGATATGAATTAGGCCGCAAATTGCGCCAGTTCTTTGGCACGACATATCGCTGTTTAAAACGACCCTCACCAGGTTGATAGCCTCAGTTTGTTGGGAATTTCGTGGTAACGATTGTATTTTCTCATACACACCACTCTTTGTACGAACGTGACAGTCGGTGTTCAACAAATGAAAGAAGCGACTGGACATTAACAATGTAATTCTCAGATTCGAAAAGTACGAGAGAGAGAGAGAGAGAGAGAGAGAGAGAGAGAGAGAGAGAGAGAGAGAGAGAGAAGATACATTAACAATGTAATTCTCATAATCGAAAAGTACGAGAGAGAGAAGATCTGATTATGTTCTTGAGAATACCAATATATCTTCATTCTAGTCACATTTTAGCATTTTCATTTTATCCTGACTTTGCATCGTTCGCCGCAAGACAGACAGACAGAGACTGATGAGGCCACATTAAACTTCCATTAATTTGTTCAATTGGTAAAAAATGAGAATTACTCCTCGTATATGGAAGTATTGTTCGCAGCATGTGAGTCAGCGGATTGGCCTTAATCGTTAATTAGAGACGGGTTGATATTGTAGGGGGGAAGATGCGATAGAATGAAAGCTGCTAATAACAATAATGCCGTTAATGACGAGTGTTTCCAGCGCGTTAGGTTCATTATCGGCAAATTAGAGAGCTCAACCTATCTTGAGTTCAGCGGAGCAGCAGGTTTTATCAGTGAGTCACACCATTCAGCAGCAAACCCTTCTCCCTCTTTTCTCCGAGGCACAGAGCAACCAACTCCCCCATTTCCCTCCCCTTCCCCCAACAACCCCATCCCATTCCCCCAACACCCAGCATCCTCTCCTCCCAATCCTTCCCATCCTCAGAAACCCGCCCTTCCAACCAGAGACAAATTTTTCCTAATTCCTTCAACCTTTCCCCATTTTTTCCTTCTAATCTTTTCCTCGTCGCAGTGCATCTCAGAAGCTCCAGTGAGGCTCCCCTTTCCCTTCCCCGGTTTCGGTACGATGAGAATATCATGTACAAATCATCACACAAAGATCGTTCCACAATTTCCATATCGTGCAATAACTGCGCAACAGGTTTCTTGTTCATTTTATCTTTGCGAAATGAATTGGATTTACTCCCGACTCCTCCTCCTCCTCAGACCTCCGAGACCCCGATGCAGCTTTCTCTTTCAATTTCCGAAGAGCAACTACAATATTCTTCTCTCTCTCTCTCTCTCTCTCTCTCTCTCTCCTCTCTCTCTCCTTGCCAGTTCCCTCTGGCGGTGTAACCTCACAAGACCAATCAGCAATTTTCTTTATTACCTTCTTCTTCATGGAAAAGAGAATATTGTGAAGTTTTTTCCTTCCTTTATTTCTTTTCTTGGTGCAGTCTCGGGCAAGTTCCCAGAACCTCTCAGACATATTTGAGCGCCCTCTGTAGTTGTTGGCTGTGAGTTGCTAATTGCTAGATCAACAAACTCTTTATGGAATTCTGCTCTTTAATAGCATGTTATTCTTGTAATATTATTTATATAGGTTTTTAAAGTTATCTGCGCATTAGATAAGAACTACATAGATTTTTTTCTTGCTAGAATTTATAAAAATCCCATAGATTTTATTTTCTTGGGCTGCAATTTCATCTTTCATTCAACTTACCTTTACTCGGTCGTATTTTGGTTTTAAATAAAATAAAACGTGTATTGTAAAAAATCAGGAAATAATTATAGTTTATATAATTCTTTATCAAAGGATAGCGTTTATTTTACATGAGGAGTTTCCATCTAGAAAAAAAGTGAAGGTAGGAATTGGAAAGTGTTGGGTTAGTCGAAAATCCGTAAAATGTAACCTGATTAAGGGAAGCTGACAACACTCATTATGTGTGTAGAGATTTTTGAAATGCCTTGTTGAGTGAACGAAATATAAATAAATGTTTGCATCATACTGAGTCATAAGCTAAACCTGGAGTGCTTAGCCTGGTCATAATTTTGGTATTTTTCTTAAGAAATTAATAAGAAAAATAAAGGAAAAAATATCAGCAATCAATGCCTGGTTGGTAAATTTACGAATAATTCGGGAATAAACAAATTAGAGTCAGTCTCTCTCTCTCTCTCTCTCATTTTTTATGGGAATGATTGTAAAGTGGAGTTCTTGAGAGATGTGACACACTTCAGCTACCGTTTAACGCACCTAAGAATGTACAGTATTGGATTTATCCAACCCATTTTCTATCAGATACGAGCATGCTCAGACGTACAAAATCGCTCGCACTATCTTAAAACCACTATTATGATTAATCTTTGTGTGCCAGAAGGTTTTTAATCCAACTTCTTTGTCTTTAAAAGAACTCTGCAGCGTCTACGGAGCAAATAGAAAAATCCCTAGTTATGAGACTGGTAGATTAAATGATTGATTTCTGTGAACTGACGTTGGAGTGAGTGGGGTCGTTGATAGCAGAAATAGATTCTTAGATGTATTCTGAAACATTCTCTTAATCTATACATGCTTCGTATATATTTACAGTCGCATCCATTGGGTCCTCTAATTACTTGGATGACCTAGCTTTAAATTTATGCTTCGAAGTTGACTTAATTCTTTACTGTACAGAAATAGTTATGCTTTACACACTTCCCTGAAATATCAGTGAAACAACCTTCCTTATAGATAAATATGCTTACCTACCGTGTATCATCGGAAATATAATTAAAATTGTCGAATTACATACAATTAAAAAAATAAGTGCTTGGTGCAAGCGGAATGTGAAATATATCAATTAAGTGAACGTGTTTCTTGGTAGAGTTGGCCTCACTATTTTGTACTTGAGGTATATAATTGTCATTCCTCCAGTCATAGATATTAGCTCTATAGCAACAACGGCTATTTGTATTGGCTAATAATACAAAGCCAAATATAATCAGCATTCAGGTCTAAATGCCATAAATTCTTTTTATTAAGATTACTGTTTGAAGTTAGAATATCCTAACTGCGTATAATTCATCTGTCAATTTCTCGGCCACCCACCGCTGACTAAAAAATGTTTATCACGGGATCTTAGCGTTCTTGGAGTCATTATATGCTCATAAATCAAGATTTTTTGATAACAGATTCTCTCTCTCTCTCTCTCTCTCTCTCTCTCTCTCTCTCTCTCTCTCTCTCTCTCTCTCTCTCTGTGTTTGTTTGTATGTGTATATGCATGAGCGTGTACAAATAACTGCTAAAATATGCACACGTGCGGGACGAAACAAAAACAATTTTTTAAAGAACTCTATACTGTATTTTGATTTATCACATTTTTTTGTTTGTTTTTGAAGGTGATACTTGCGGTGCCATTCACAAGCTCTGGAGTCGACTATTGCCATGATGATAAAAAGAAGTGACGGAATTTCCCACGTCGGAACTTAATCTGCCTCGATAAGAAAGATAAGTAAATTATATAATATATTATATATTGTTAATTTTTTAGGGATTGTTGCAAGAAGATAAACACAAAGTTATCAGTAGACAGGATGAAGATAGATATGTAGGCCAGGAAATACATTTTCACTGAACTGCGCAAAGTATTTTTAGTCCTCTTTTAAAAAAGATAAGCATACAGTCGGTTCTATTTACCAGCGACAATATTGAGATGCTTCCAGCCAGCGCATCACATTCCCGAATGTAAATAGGTCGAGTATTTTCATCATTGTTTACGCGGTCAGGTTGTCAAAGTAACATACCTTCGGCATTCCAACAAGATAATTACGATTCGTAATTAAAACTCTTCAGGGTATGTCCGTGTTTTTGTGTGTGTTTTTTTTATCATTATGTTTAATTAAGATGGCTCATTAGAAAACCTCTCTATCAACTGTTGACGTAAACGGATTTTTTTTTCTGAACAGAGAGGGGAAGGGGGTTTATTTTAAATTTACTTGTCACATGACAAAGGTTTCGAACAAGTTAGGATTTAACTATACATGTGTATTTGCCGTTAGTGTTTCTATATTAATGTACACATGTAGGGAGAGAAACACACACACACACACACACACACACACACATACACACACATATATATATATATATATATATATATATATATATATATATATATATATATATATATATTATAGATATATATAGGCTATTTGGATTTTCTCTCTTATGTAACTTTTATTGAATTAATGGCATTTACCTTGTGATTTACAGAGACTATCTTTTTATTTAGACTTTGAATCAGTAGATACTAATTCTTTTTCCTCTTCAGATCAGTTTCTCAGGAGTCACGAAAGATTGTTCACGTTTGCTTCCATTTACTTCTTATATTCGACGGACCGTTGCCTCTGCTATCGTTGGCGTCTTCAGGAATAAATTACAAA
>NC_089750.1:20262552-20287552 GCF_040412425.1 Macrobrachium rosenbergii
TAAAAGAGGCAGTTTTGGCTTTGTTGAATACTCGCATTTGCTACAAAGGAGGTAATGACTATACGTGCTTAGATATACATACCCGCACAATATATAATATATAAATATATATAATATATATATATATATATATATATATATATATATATATATATATATATATATATACACACACACACCTGTGGGTGTATAATTGTTTCCTGGTCGTGATAGTTCAAAGTTGCCTTTACACCAAGGGAGGGTGAGGCAAAGGCGCTAGGTTTCGATTCCTTGGCGAAGTGGAGGAATTGTTCCTTTAAATCCTGTTGTTGACCTGAACAATGAATTATCTGCGTATTAGTTAGTCCAGTATAGTAGGTTGCAGCTATGATGGAGGAGGGCGTGAGTAACTTCATGTTAAACTAGTCGGAGGAAACTAGAAGGGTAGCACATTCTGGAGCAAACCCATCTAATGAAAATTTATATTTATATGTATGCATATATATATATATATATATATATATATATATATATATATATATATATATATATATATATATATATATATATATATATATATATATATATATATATATATATATATATAGTTACATGTGGGGCTTGGCTTATGAGTTTATTAATTATTTAACGTAACTTATGAGGCCCTGAGTGCCAAGGACACACGTAACCTGTCATTTAAAGCTAAAAATTAACCTCAAAGACAAACAATTACTTAATGGAATAAGGCCGCCAGTCAAGAAATCACAATACAATTGGTCCCGACAAAGACAGAATGTATAGTTAGCGAGGAAATGACACGAACTGTTGCCCCCCTTCAGACAGTCAATTTTCCCTTTGCTTCACATAAGGTTTAACACAACGGATTATATCATACGCAATTTAGTACTGATAAAGGCTATTTCTCTTCCGAACAATGGGATCGAGACACAAGGCTGCCTGAATGCTGAAAATTACTTACTTAACCTTCCCTAATTACTAATTACTGCATGGGAATAGTTGAGTGTCGCTAAGCAATATAAATTATTCTTACTCTAGACTTCATAAAAGTAAATTGGTTACATGGGTTATCGTAGATGGTGGCGAAGTGGGAAAAGAACAAAGAAATGGAAATACAGACAGAGATACCAGCGAATCGTCGAAAATTTGCTAAAATTTCCAGACTTAATGTCACATAGGCTGCTTGCGCACTGCAACGGATGCCTGGGAGTTCTGGGATTTTATTTCGTCACTTCACTTAGTAAATAAAGACTGAAAAATGACAAAGGGACAGAAATATCAGGAGCTCTAACGCGTGTGCGACCCCTAGGGCAATTTTCTTCTCTCTGACCTCTTTTGGTGAAAACAGGGCGGCTAGGAGTGTCAGTACCCTACGCCTCAGGCAATCTGGAGTTTCAACAAACATCGCCGAACTCATAGGACAAAGCAGAAGAAAGCTTAAGACCACCTTTTACTAGAGGTTATTGGGTGAAAACCCTCTCTGTGGGTTAGGCCCCTAATACTAACTAAAAGACGTTATTTTTTTTAAATAACCAGCCTACCCTGCATATACGAAGACACCTTCTTGGCTTTGTTTGCAATTTTTTTCTACAATAAAAATGCATAAAGGGCGAACAGCAGAATATTAAAAAAAAAAAAATATATATATATATATATATATATATATATATATATATATATATATATACACACACATATATATATATGTAGTGCTTCCAGATGTAAATGGGTACCAAAGATGTCCTACTTTATTCAAAGGTGCGAGAAGACAGAACGGAACAGCGCCAACTTCGTAAGTCGAGAAAGAAGGACTATGATCAAGCTTCTTCAGAGGTTGAATGAATCCGGAAATCAAGGTGCCAAGATCAACTATCCTTATCTCCTGACTTCAGCAATTAATATTGTAATTACATCCATCTTGCCTGGGATATCTGGATGGCCATTGCACTGAATGATCTTCTGTCTGCTCATGTGCTTGCACAGCAATAGAGCAGATGAAAGGACACTAGGACCTTTTATTGACCAATGCACAATATCACACCGAGGAGTGTCTATCTTGGATCTTGAGACTCTTGAAAGTCTAAAAAGAACTGTTTTTAAGTTCCAAGAAAGGAAGTGTAGGAGACTGCCGCCCTGGTCAATATTTCGAACAATGAAAAGTCTCTGGAGGAGGGGAGTGTAACCATGGCACTACCTTGGTGTCGTTGCTATCAAAGGAGTGTCTGTTTGGACACTGAGACACCCGAAACTGTCTTAAGATCCACATATTTTTCTTTGGGTTGTAGACGAACCAGTATTACAGCAACAGCAGCAGCTACTGCTTACACCTCCCATTCCTCACAGGAGGAGCGTAACTACATCAAATCAAAAGAAATGGAGCACCTAGTCACCGCTTCCTGACTGAGTAGGAACCAAACACAAGCTGTCGCAACGTAGTTTGGAGGCATTGTTGATCTCCCGGAGGATCAGCCAAAACGACGGTAAGTTTTAAGTACAAGACTTGAATCATGGATGCAAAACCGAACTTTTCTGTCATACATCCATCATCCTGGAGTGTGTGCCTGGTTGACAACTGTGCTGAGCGTGCTACTGCAAACCTGTGCATCCGCACTGCCAATGGAAGGTGTCTGGGTGACCGCTGTGCTGAGTGTGCGGCTGTGCTGAGCATGCTACTGCAAACCTGTGCACCGGCACTGTCCAATGAGGGGATGATAGGACACTAGTTCCCCCTCTTGTTGACTAAGGGACTACCATGGTACCATTCCTTAACAACATTATGGAACATCTATCCTCGGATCTTGAGGCTCGGAGATCTAAGAAGAACCAGGTTATTGAGGTGTGGATTAGGTCAGGCTAGGCTAGGTTTAGTTTGGGCTAGGCTAGGTTGGGTTGAGTACCTAACCTAACCTAACCCAACCTAGGCCCTTGAAGACCGGGTAACTACCTTCCTGTCGATGCCATGAAACAAGAAGTCCCAGGATGTTGAAGTGCAGAATTAATAAGATTAAGGTAGAACTAGAACCGAACTCAACCTAGTCCCTTGTAGAGCAGGAGACTGCCCCCTGGTTGATGCCATTAGACAAGTAGCTCCAGGATTCCTGGATAGTGAAATGCAGGTCTGGTAGGTTTGACTAGAACTAGTTAGGCTAGGCTAAGTTAAGTTAAGTACCCAACTTAATGTAACCCAACCTAACCTCTTGAAGTGTAGGTGAATGCCCTTTGGTTGATGCTTTGAGGCATGGAGTACCTCTGGAGGGGAAGTGTGTATAACACCCCAAGGGGATAGTTGTCATTGAAAGTTAATGTCATATGTAAAGACCTCAGGTCTGTATGTTAGGAAAAATACAAATTACTTTAAAAAAAATTTGTAATTTTATGTATATGTACATTGTGTGTGGAAGCCAAGGTGTGAAAGGATCGTTCAGCAGCTCTCCTGTATGGAAGTGAAGTGTGGATGTTGATTGCAAATAAATGAAAAATGGTTGAATATTTGACATGAACTGTATGCATAGTAGATGCGAGTATGAAGAACTAATAGAATAAGAAATGTGGGATTAAGTAGACAATCTGGTGACTTGTGAGCGTAAATGAAAGGAGGGATCAAAATGTTTTCAAATGGTTTGGTCATGCGGAAAGAATGGATGATGATATAGTAGTGAAAAGAGTTATTATTCAGAAGGTTTTCGTGGAAGGAGATAAAAATTAGAATTGGCTGGAAGGATGGTCTGAATAGCGTTTAGCTAAAAGTGTGTGTGTGTGTATATATATATATATATATATATATATATATATATATATATATATATATATATATATATATATATAAACACATACATATGTGTGCGTGTGTTCTTTTCGCTAAACATTTAGCAGTTTCCCTTAACGGGTGGATCAAGAAAATAAAAGCATATCACCGAACCGTGCAATTCATTATTTAGTAGCACTTAAGTATGCGATATCTGCTGCCCAGTTCAGTTGTATTTTCAAATGTGCAAGAAGAAATGCTTCATGATGAAAGGATTCATCCGTCTTTCTTGTGCGTGTTATGTTTCAATTTTTCCAGGGGCGCTCCCTTCTTCACACGGTTCTCGTGGGTGAGAAATGCATTTGGCGCTGACGTGACTTCGACTTAAATGTTATGGAAGGAATCGGCATGGAAGGAAAATTTTGCCTGCCTGATGGCGTTGAGGTCGGATTAAAAGTATAAAAACCATCCTTCAGTACTCTCAAATTAAGGCCTTAAGTCTACTCCATCTTTTGAAAGTTACCTGGCTACTCAGGATTTGGTTAATTCATTATTCTTTATTATGAATTTTGAAATATGTACATCTAACTGTTCAATATTTTATGAAGAAAAATTAAGAAATCAGCTCAGCGAAGGTATTTTTCATTCCCATTTCCGAAAAATTCGTCGAATATGGCTCCGTGCCAAGCTTTTAATGGTATCTTTTGGCATATCAGTCTCTGAACAGGTAAAAGGCTTCGTGGGGCTGGCATAATGAATAAATGTAATTTTATATTCGTAATACTTAAAAAAAAACTCTGCTTCAAATTCAAGCGGATGTTAGATATCGAGTTGGCCAAAAGAAGAGCATCTGAAACGTTTTCATCTTAGCAATAGTTTAAACGTTTCAGTTGATTGAAAACTATTTTTCTTGTGTTTGTTTGCTTGCATACCTATTTGTTAATTTACTGATCTAATTGTTTAATCATTCATTCGATAATTGCATGAGTATTTGTTTATTTTAGAATTTTTAATATATTTTTTTGCGGGGCTGCGAATGCTGAGGCATTGATTGAACGGGAGCGCGTGACAGACTAAACACGCATCCACTTGAGTGTGACAGTAATTCACCCTAGGACGCATTAGCATTCGTGTGGCACGATCCAACCTCGTTAGTAAATGTGACCCTCACTCCACGTCGCCTTGCTGCTGCTGCTGCTGCTGGTTGCTGCTGCTGCTGTTGTGGCTGCTGTTGGCGGTGCTGGTGCTGTTGCTGTTGCTGATGTGTGGCTGTAGCTTTCTTTTATGAGAGAGAGAGAGAGAGAGACAAAGAGAGATTGGGGGAGGGGAAGAAAGCAAGCGCTGGACATTGTATTTAGATAAATCATATATCTATCTATTGAATATTTAATAACAACAGGGCCTCTCTCTCTCTCTCTCTCTCTCTCTCTCTCTCTCTCTCTCTCTCTCTCTCTCTCTCTCGCTGCCGATGTCTGGCGATGTGTCTGGGCCAGAACTGTCTGTCTGTCTGCCCGGCTCCGATTCCCCGATCCGCAATCTTTTACTCCCACATTCGTGACGCCTTTTTGTTTCCTAGCATACTTTCATTATTGGCTTTTGATTTCTTTTTATTGCATACAGCATTCAAGGTTAGAGTTATGCTTTCGTCTAGACACTGCAACGGACGTGGAAGGGCTTTTCTGCTACTTAAGTTATAAAAGGTGAAGGGTTTATTGATCTCTACCTGCTAGGACGATAGAATTAATTTTTCATGCAGTGTTGTTTGCTTACATTTCAATGGTATTTACATAAATATATCAATCTCTCTCTCTCTCTCTCTCTCTCTCTCTCTCTCTCTCTCTCTCTCTCTCTCTCTCTCTCTCTCTCTCGGAGGGTCGTTAAGATTTCTTCATTATTCCAAAATAACTGATGGTCTCTGATCCTTACAAGTAGGTCATATACCCACCTGTATTGAAAAGCAACGAACCATGATGCATCGATCCCGCGTGTCTTTGGCGAGAGGGAAACGAACTTAAAGATATAACTCCATAATAAATTTAGTTAACAAATGGAACAGCAGCGGTAAATCCGCCCAAAACGAAAGAAATAAACAAACTTGGAAAGGATACTAATGAAAAGAATGATAAAAGCTCACTGAAAAAATGGTTTTCCAGTACTTACATTCGCTTGAGAGAGAGAGAGAGAGAGAGAGAGAGAGAGAGAGAGAGAGAGAGAGAGAGAGAAAGGAGGCATTCAAACAAGTAAACAATGAAGCCAAGGCCTTGCCTAGCAATCATGCAATACACAAGCACGCTGGAAATGCAGACCTCCTGACGCCTCGTGGCTCGCACAAGGTTGACAAGATTCCGCACATCATCATAATTTGAAGTCACTCGCCGACTTTTATGGCTGAATTAAATAGACAAAAAGAAAAGGCATTAGACTGGGGACTCTCTCTCTCTCTCTCTCTCTCTCTCTCTCTCTCTCTCTCTCTCTCTCTCTCTCTATACACATTTGCCGAAAGAATCACGTGTCACTAAAACTTCGAGGTTCAGCAGAATTCAATTCCGTTTGCTGCGGGTTCTTGCCGGATCCTGCATAACATTATTGATGATACAAATCATACGTATATCTATATCTATATCTATATATATATATATATATATATATATATATATACATATATATATATATATATATATATATATATATATATATATATATATATATATATAAACTAGTCAACACACAATCTCGTAAGAAAACAGAAATAAATGCCTGATTCACATTGGGATCGAACTCAGGTCTTCCAATTGAAACGCACGGTTGCTATCAACTGAACCACGTACTCCATGAAAGAAGTTAGAAACTAAGAACTGTACCTAAAGCTTTTTACCTTAGCAGGCTTACTGCCTAGCATTCCAGTTGAGTAAAACTCGCTGGTGTGCTGGGCAGTAAGCTTGCCCAGGTACAAGCTTGAAGTACAGTGGTACTTAGGTTCCAAATTCTTATATGACTTATGTGGTTCAGTTTAGCACCTTTGCTTTTCAATCCCGATGTTATTCAGAAATATATATATATATATATATATATATATATATATATATATATATATATATATATATATATATACGAGTATATATATATATATATCTCACGTGTTCGTTTTTATTTTTATGCAATATCCGGCAATAACCCGTAGCAAAAAAACAAAAAAACAAACATTCAGTAACGTGATTTTTCAAGAACAAGTATGGGAACGAAGAACTTGAGAACACATCGATGCCGGATGCAGTGGGCAAAAATATGACTTCATTGTTCTCGTAGGTTGACAAGGACTGAACAAGATTCTTGCCGCTCTGCGTGGCATGAAAGTCATCTTAAGCCGAGCAAGGATACCCAGGGGAAAAAGTGCTTACTGGCCCATGTCCTGCTTTCATTTCAAAGTTAATGATGGGAACAGATGCGCCTCTGTTGAGGTTTCTCTTTGGGTATATGAATCAAGGCATAAACATGCACTTACAAACTTTAACCTTTTAGGGGGGTGACTCCGAAAGATGCCACGCTTCCGGTGGTCGTAAATTCTTAACTACTCTCCACGCGGTCACATCAGTGGATGCACAGTGGTTTTAATGGAATGTGCCTAACTCTCTTCCTGTTATGCCGGAAATCAAACCCAGGACTTCTCGTTAGTGGAGTGTGATCTAACCTGAAGATTGAGACGCATGCATATATATATATATACATATATATACAGTATATATATATATATATATATATATATATATAATATATAGATACATATACACATACATATATATATATTAATATATATATATATATATATATATATATATATATATATATATGTATATATAATATATATAATAGATACATACACACATTATACATACATACATACATACATACATACATACATATATATATATATATATATATATACATACATACACAGTATAGTATTATATATAAGGTGTTTTGTGTGTGTATATTATGCCCTAGCCTGTCATGAACGAAAGTACGTTGTCAGGATAATAATCAGTCCTCAGTCAGTTCTTGTTTCTTTAGTCATCGAGGACAGTGAAATACACATTACTGATGAATATTCATATATACATATGCCAACAGTTGCATGTGCATGTTTATGCAGATCAAGCGGTTAATAAGCACTTTTGAAAAATCAGTTATTGTTTCCTTAACATATGTGCTTGAAAAGGTAAAAATAATCTGGATATGTTTTTGCACCATGATAGTTGCTTAGAATCAAGACATAACAAATTATGATATTTTTAACTTAATGTGCTCTATTGAATGTGTTATCAGTCTTCCTTCTCGAACATTGGGTTGTTTTAGAGGTTTTGTTATGTGAGTTTGCAGCGCTTCGGCGAGAGGGCTTGAGGTCGAAATTTGCTGTCCTTATCTGATACTTGAACATTTTCCTAAAATACTTCTAACATGTTCGTTATTTTTTTGCTTGGAGGATGATGATAGTGATGGAGAGAGAGAGAGAGAGAGAGAGAGAGAGAGAGAGAGAGAGAGAGAGAGAGAGAGAGAGAGAGAGAGAAAGAGTTATATTGAAAGTATGAAGTATCACCAAGACAAAGAGGAGGTATAGCTTAAACACTGTCACAGAGAAGGAGAGATTAACTGGTTCTGTTAAAATACACCCATGGTTGAATAGTACTGAGAGAGAGAGAGAAATTTATAATTTAGTAAAGGTGGAGCTCGAATAAATAAATGAGAGAAATTTGTTCTGTAGAAATACAGTAATGGTTCTGTAAGAAGGAAGAGAGAGAGAGAGAGAGAGAGAGAGAGAGAGAGAGAGAGAGAGAGAGAGAGAGAGAGAGAGAGAGAGAGAGAGAGAGATTTGATTTATGATTTAGTAGAAACAGAGCTCGCATAAATAAATGAGAGAATTTTTCTCTATAGAAATACAGTAATGGTTCCGTAAGAAGAGAGAGAGGGATTTGATTTATGATTTAGTAGATAGAGTTCGCATAATAAAAGAGAGAAATTTGATGCATAGAAATACAGTAACGGTTCCGTAAGAAAAGAGAGAGAGAGAGAGAGAGAGAGAGAGAGAGAGAGAGAGAGAGATTTGATTTATGATTTAGTAGATATTGCTCGCATGAATAAAAGAGAGAAATTTGATCTATGGAAATACAGTAACGGTTCCGTAAGAAGAAAAACGGAAAGAGAGAGAGAGAGAGAGAGAGAGAGAGAGAGAGAGAGAGAGAGAGAGAGAGAGGTGGTCGGGGTGGGAGCTACTTGCAACACAGTATTAACAATGAGCAAAGCAACAAAGGAATTAGCATTTAGCCTCTCGTTCTTCATTGTTTTTACTTGTTTGCTTCATGATATTAATCGACTGTTTTGGTTGCCCAGTCGGGAAAATGTCTTCGATAACGATGATGTGAGAAATGGTTCTCGCTGCCCTTGTAATAACAAGGACTGATTGATTGGCTGATGCACTTGGCGCCACCAGTTCCCGGCGAGGTGAACTAAAATAACGGAGTAAGTGGAGTGATAGCGATAAGGAATGTTTTCCTTTTTATTCTTATTCTTATCAGCCATTCCTATTTTGCCTTGTGTGCGTGCGAGCTTGTTAGTGGCTGCGTACATGCGTGTTCTAGTAGGATGTTTGTGTGTGTGTGTGTAATTGAGAGTATACAGTTGACTTTGGCTGCAAGTATGTGTTTAAGCGAGTGGTTGAATTGTATAATTGTGGCTGTCGTGTGCATGTAAGCGTTTGATATGATTTATGAAATTTATACTGTCAAGCCAAACACTGGAGAAATTTTTGCCGTTCACCGCTTAAGGCAGTGAAAAACGGGCGTTAGAGTGGTTGGACAGCAAGATAAAGAGACCCAGAAAATAAAGGAAATGAAGTACAAAGATCTTTAGGTGGAATTAGGAGAAAACCCCGCAGTTGCAGTCATAGGTAACTGTCAAAGAAGTTGGACAGCAAAATTGAAGAAGGAAGTGGGAAAGGAGGTAAAGTAGAAGGCTAAGAAGTGAAAGCAGATATGGGCTGGAGGGACGCTGCAAAGTTAAGTATACCTTAGTTTTACCAGATCACTGAACTGATTAACGGCTCTCCTAGGGCTGGCCCGAAGGATTAGACTTATTTTACGTGGCTATGAACCAATTGGCTACTTAGCAACGGGACCTACAGCTTATTGTGGAATCCGAACCACATTATAGCGAGAAATGAATTTCTATCACCAGAAATAAATCCCTCTAATTCTTCATTAGCCGGCTGGAGACTCGAACCCGGGCCTAGCGACTGATAGCCCACAACTCTACCGACTCGCCCAACGAGGAACTGAAGGCTACAAACAACCCTTTAGTAATGCCTACAAGGCACCTCGTGAGTTGTACCGAGTGTGAGGGTGTGAATGGGTAATTGCAGTATCCATGCGTACGTTCGTATGTAAAGAGGAGGTTTCAGTGACGAGAGTTAATGAATTCGCTAAATTATCCGAGAATTAGACTCGATAGGATATGTATGGAAACACGAAATGATATACCGGTAGGCTTCCCGGTAACAACGGTACGGCATAAAAGTTTTTTTTTTCAAAAAAGTAATAAAAGCATAACAGAGACAAAATGGAAAAACAACAGATCCAGCCGAACAAGCGCGACAGACGTCCAGTTTTTTCCCCAAAGCAACGAAACAAAAAAATATTTTAAAGTGATGTGGTCGTTCAGTACAGTAATATCTGATAATATTCAACGACTCATTTTTCTTATTATTAAACGAAACCGCAAATTTCATAATGAAGGCTGATGAAGTCAGATGTTCCACGAAAACAAACACCATTTTTTTTAACGTCCGAAAATAGAAGTATTATTCCAGTATCGAAGTAAAGAGAAAATGTAAAAGAAAGACTAATAGAGAATAAGGACTTAAAGAGGTCGATATTGATCTTGCATAAGTGCCAATGAAACTGACACAGCTTATAAAAAAATAATGAAATGAAGAGGGGGAAAAAATTCCCAGGATCAAAGTAAATGGAAAACTTAATAGCCGTATTTGTATTCACTTTCCTCCCACACACAAAATTCCATACCAAGGCAGATAGCCTGCCACCCATAAAACCCAATTTAAGACGTTTTGGCATTAATTCCGTATTGGATTATAGGCGTTCCAATTTTATCATCTGGACCGACGCCGCGCGAGGCCTCTCCCCCCCCCCCTTTAACATTCCTCCCCCCTCCCCTCCCCCTCTCCCCCTTCCTTTCCCAGCCACCCACTCTTCCCCCTCTTCTCTCTTTACAGCTCTTTTTATAGAGAACTCGAGATCTCGTTCCCGCCCTAAGTAGACAATTATCCGTGCTCTTGAATGCATGGCTGGTAATCGGCCGAAATAGCTCGGAATGGATATACAATGCTTGGCCTTTTGCAGCAAATACGTGCGTCCGCTGGGGATCAAGCTGCTGACTCTGTATTAGTGAGGGTAAAACCAAGTTTTAACATTTTCATATGGTTTTGACGGATCTCTCTCTCTCTCTCTCTCTCTCTCTCTCTCTCTCTCTCTCTCTCTCGGTAATAATAACGATGATGCTGATGATTCTTTGATTTTAAAATCATATTGAACAACCGGTCTTGTCCTTGTAGTATTCTCTCTCTCTCTCTCTCTCTCTCTCTCTCTCTCTCTCTCTCTCTCTCTCTCTCTCTCTCTCTCGGTAATAATAACGATGATGCTGATGATTCTTTGATTTTAAAATCATATTGAACAACCGGTCTTGTCCTTGTAGTATCTCTCTCTCTCTCTCTCTCTCTCTCTCTCTCTCTCTCTCTCTCTCTCTCTCTCTCGATAATAATAACGATGATGCTGATGATTCTTTGATTTTAAAATCATATGAACAACTGGTCTTGTCCTTGTAATATTCTCTCTCTCTCTCTCTCTCTCTCTCTCTCTCTCTCTCTCTCTCTCTCTCTCTCTCTCACTTTTGATTCGTATGAGCAACCGGTCTTGTCCATACAATGTAAATGTTCATGTTAGTAATTAAGAGTTTTTAAATTTATATAGATTCGTTTATTTAAATACTTTTCGATTTTTTTAATATTAGATGCTGATTTAGCAAAACACTTACATATACGTAATATAGCAACTTCAATTGTATGTCAATCATTTTGGTGTAATGATTTACCTACGTCCAAACTCGGGTATCTGTCAATGATGAAAATTACTTTCGACAGGCATATTAGCAAAATTGTCTCCTTTGAAATTGTATCATGAAAAACAGCGATATAATATGCAAGGGAATTGTCAGTACAGTTTTAATTGTAGTCGATTCTCTAGCGAGCCCCGTCATGCTAAATAAATGACGGTAGATTATTGCGCTTACATACTTATCAGACGAGACAGATGACTGTTGTTACTGCTGCAGTGCATTGCACGAATAGTTGAGGCAATTAAAGAAAGACGGGCCTGAAAATATTTATCATAAGATTTGACGAAGCAGAATGATTCAGTAAACCAGAGCGGTAAAATGTCGGCCATTTGAACGCGCTCGCATACGCAGTTTGCCATTTTTTTGTCGCGTAATTTCTTTGCAAACAATTACTATCAGGATTTGAAAGATTAAGAAAACAATTATTCATATTCCGCAGAGTGACAAATGGTTTGCCATTAGTTTATACCTTAAATCGTAATTAATGTTACCTGTCCTCTCTATTACAACTAATGATTAATCGGGAAATTATATGGCCGAAATAATGCAGTGACTGGATGATATTCAAATGACCGGCAGAACCATTGATTTAATCAATGACCACTAATGTCCTATGAACTGCAAGTTTTATTCTTTGCTACTTCAAGTTTTATTATTATTATTATTATTATTATTATTATTATTATTATTATTATTATTATTATTATTATTATTCACAGACTTCTGTGGAACAGATTGAAATTGCTAATAGGTTCCTAGCGAGATCAAATTGCATATGAATAACAAAGCAGGTGAAGGTGAAACATAGTTAAAAAACCAAATAAATAGAGATCAGTCAGGTAAACTTAGTTATATTAACAGACGAACAGTGCCGATAAAACTTACTGTATCAACATAAACAGCATCATTTGGAGGTAGTTGAAAGTATAAAAAGTATAACCGTGTAAGTATAGCCTAAAAAATCTCGTTCTAAATTGACATTGTGTTTTTTAATCACACCAAAATCATAAGTATCAAGAATAAGCCGTACCATCATGTTCGAAGAATTTCATGGACATCTGTCGATACATTATCATTGTTGTCATCCACAATCTTTTTCCTTTCCATGTTTTTACTGTACGTTCCCAAGCGACATTATATATATATATATATATATATATATATATATATATATATATATATATATATATATATATATATATATATTATTATGTATATATATATATATATATATATATATATATATATATATATATATACAACACACACACGGACACGTATATATATATATATATATATATATATATATATATATATATATATATATATATATATATATATATATATATATATATATATATATTATACATAAATATATCACATCTCCGTGACATTTTATACACAAACATTAAGCTACAAACATCATTTAGTATTCGTAACCTCTGAAAGTTTGCAGCTTTATATATATTATATATATAATATACATATAGTGTTTAAAATATATAAATATGTGTAAATATACGTAAAACGTTAAACATTTAGGACTGTCTACATCATCCCTTGCCTCACGGGAAATGCAGGGTGCTTATGATTACACAGCGTTTTTCATTACTTGGCGTCACGCATCCAAGCATAGACCAGACTCGAGGTTACATAACTTCGCTGATTGGAGGACCAGTAGTGTAGCGACATTGGTAACATTTCAGTGATCGAGAATGAAGCCCGTTTTAATATTCGAAGAACCAAGATTGAATTATGGCAAGTCTGAAGCAGACTGCGATGAATTATCTTGGTGATTCTTAGTGGCCACGAATAAGTTTACATGTCAGCTGTTAGGTGACTAAGAATAAGTTATCCTGCCCAAATTTAACTATCCAAGTACGACTTATTCAGATGTTCATGGGCGATTCTTCCTTGCATCTTTTGGCTGCTCAGTAACTTTATTTTTTGCCAAGGAAAGGTCTATGCCAAAAACGTAATATCGCCCAAAGGTGATTCGTACGACAGATCCAAAGTAGAATTGGTACATTTAATCAGAAGGTGCTATAGACGTACTTATAAAAATGATTGCATCGTATTTCGGTACTCAGCTGAAATAGCAGGAGATTATTTTACATCTAACGTTGAACAGAAGATAAAAATATTTTTCATGTAAATTCCAAGCTCACATTTGTCAAAAATGGAGTTTTTACAGACTGAATCCTAAAACCGATGCGTATAATTATTAATGCTGATTACCTGGATTAATTGTGAAAGAAAATAACTTCTGTTTTCATTGCAAGGAAGTATCTCCAGTAGGTGCTGTAGGAATTGTTTCATCCTAACTGTTATAGAGGGAATAAGTACATTTGATCCTTAAATTACTTGTGTTACTCCTTTTTGAATGATTAATTTTGAAATATTCATCCGTTTCCAAACCTCCTCGTTGGGCGACCGGGTTCCGTTCTCAGCTACCACTCTGTTGGCCGCGAGTTCGAATCTCCGACCGGCCAGTGAAGAATCAGAGGAATTTATTTCTGGTGATAGAAATTCATTTCTCGGTATAATGTGGTTCGGATTCCACAGTAAGCTGTAGGTCCCGTTGCTAGGTAACCAGTTGGTTCTTAGCCACGTAAAATAAATCTAATCCTTCGGGCCAGCCCTAGGAGAGCTGTTAATCAGCTCATTGGTCTGGTTAAACTAAGATATACTTAACTTTTCATCCGTTTCCAGTAAGGTGATATATACTCTGTGTAACTCATTTGACAGTGTCATCTAAGATGAAATGTCCCAGACAATATTCATGGTTATTTTAGACTTACGGAGAAACCGATGCCTCGAAGGTCAGTAATTAAGTTTGCTAGATGATCCCCTTCCTGTGTTGCTAATAAGAAATAGTCTTAGCTTAACCCTGGTAAGGTAACGCTAAATCACGTTAACTATTAAGGTAAAGCTGGACATTTATGACCGGCCGTAAAAAAATTATTTTTTAAAAATATTAACCGGTAAGTTGTAAAGACAATTAGGGTTTGTCTTATTGGTTTCAACAACCCTTAATACTACTCAGGTGGTTAAATCAAACAAAGAATAAAAAAATATTTTTTACTAAATATTTAAAAAAAAGTATGATTTTTAATTACTTACAGTAAAAAGCTCTCAGAAATTCACAGCTTTCAGATATTTACAAAATTTTCACAGAACTTCATCCCAGGTGGTGTCTTGAGCACTGGAGAAAATTTGAGGCAAATTCGTCGAAAATGGAGAGAGTTGAAAGTCGGAGAAAAACGTGAATTAAAATTTTTTTGCAAAAAATACATTTTTTTTCATCCTTCTTATTGGCTATCAAATGACTATAAAGTATTTATGAAAATTGCTAAAAGTTATGTAATATATTAGTATATGATCTAAGAATACAATTATAATAAAAAATTATATATTTGCACACTTTAGTTTGAAAAAAACAAGTAAATGATAGTACCACTTTTTGAGGGACGATTTTTCACTCAATTCCTTCACGTAAAAAACGTGCCACCTCATCACATATAAGCTCAGTCACACTGAAAATTACATGGTTATAGAAAGTTTCATAAGGAACAAGAATACAACAAGTTTATAGTACTTACAATAAAAATAGAGTCACAAGGGCGAGCAGAGTCCGAGGTGGTGTGGGTGTCGCAGGCAGCAGCTGTCGGAGGAAAAACAAGCGATTAGAAGCGTGAATGAACGCATGCATTCAAGAAGTAATTTGTCCTGCTAAGTATTGTTATATTTGGTTGAAAGTTTACCTGGACCTTTATAGATGATGTACAGTTATTTTAAGTTAGAAATAATCAAAATATGGCGAAAATATATGTCCGCTAAGGGACGATAAATTTGAGAGGGCCGAGTTTTCAGCCTCTTCTTTTCCTTATAAGACACTACATAACTCTCAATACACGAGCTCAGTCACACTGAATATTACATGATCTGTAGAAAATTTCATAAGGAACAAGAATATAACAAGTTTATAGTACTTACAATAAAAACAGTGTCACAAGGGCGAGCAGAGTCGGAGGAGGTGTGCATGTCGCAGGCAGCATCTGTAGGAGGAGGAACAACAAGCTATTATAATGTATGCTTTCAAGAGACAATCAAGCTTACTGAACATTATTACTTTTGACTGAAATTTTGCATGAACCTTTGCAGATGACACATGATAACTTTGAGCTAAAAAATTTAGGAAAATATGAATTTGTAAACCGCAAATGAACAATAAAATTGAGAGGGACGACTTTTCATGAAAATGACATATTCTCAAAACTTTGCTGCAATATGAAAGAAAATATTGGGGGTTCTTACATAGACTTTTTTGCAATTGGCACAGGAGATAACCTGGTGGCCGGCACAGACAGGTTTATGATAATTACACACGGAATTCTGCTTTTCTAGTGAATGTTGCTGGGACACGTAACATCTCGTGCACGTTTCCAAACTCGAGGAGTCTGCTTCTTGTGGTAGTTCAGGAAGAGTGAACGTTATCCTCATGATATGTTTCAGATCACGAGGGAGAAAAGTGAAGAGCCTGTACCTACGATTCACCAACTCGTAGCACAAGCCCCCCATCAGCTCCTTGTAGAACTGCCGCCTACTCTTCTTT
This sequence comes from Macrobrachium rosenbergii, assembly GCF_040412425.1. Taxonomy (NCBI): domain Eukaryota; kingdom Metazoa; phylum Arthropoda; class Malacostraca; order Decapoda; family Palaemonidae; genus Macrobrachium; species Macrobrachium rosenbergii. Next base: position 20,279,091 of record NC_089750.1, read on the forward strand.
GGAAGACTCTTGTTGTCGATGTACAAAATATATGAGTTCACCATCGCCATGTTGAGCATTCCAAAGAAGAATGCTAGAGGCCACCGTCTCGTCTTCTTTGCGCATGAACTGATGCTGCACAGCTGATCAACGCAATCAGTTCCACCCTTTGTCGTATTGTAGAACATCTGGATGTCCGACTTGTAGTTTTCAATGACTGAAGACCGGTGGTGGAACGTCGACAGCAGAAGAACCCTCTTGGTGGCGTTGACCCTCTGGCACTGCAAGGTGACGTTGTGGGCATAGGAGAACGCAGCCACAGAACAACCGACTTCCAAGTTCTTGTTGGTGACACACTGAGGAATGTAGGGCTTCTGTCTGATGGTCCCTACCAGGTCCATGCCAACTTCCTTCACCGACTGGGCTAAGGGCAGGGAGGTGAACCAACTGTCTGTCGTCACTGTCCTTCCTCGTCTGTTGCATGGCTCAACAAGCGCCATAGTAAACATCTCCCCTAGGGTCATCCCCTTCGGAAGCTCAATGCTCCCCTTGCCCATGTAGGGGATTGCATTGATCATGTAATGCTTGTCAGCATCACACGCCATGACCACCTTCAAGCCATACCTGGAGATGAGAAAAAAACTTAGTAAAAGTATAGCAATTATGATCATGGCATGCATACAAACAAATGGTATCATGAACAGATTATATCACAAAGAAATAGGCATAAATATCATGAAGAAAATTTTTCACAAACAAATATATAAAACTAGTATTATCATAAATTAAATTGTACTTACTTTGCTGGTTTATTCGGTATGTACATTTTGGAAGGACTTCGTCCACGGAAGGGAATCAACTGGTCATTGACAGTTATATGAGGCCCTGGCTTGTAGTTCTCCTGGCAGCATTTGACGAGCATATTCCAAATCTTGCGAATTGGTGCCATCTTGTCTGTCTTACGACGCTCCTATCGAGAGGCACTGTCGTCGAAGCGGATGACTCGTAGGAGGAAGGAGAACCGGCGTTCAGTCATGACGGTTCTGTAGACGTGGGAGCCATCTAACAATGACCACATGTCCGATGTGGCCACATGGTTGTCCTTCCGTATTCCGGACAGGACCAAAAGACCAAGGAAGGCCTTCATCTCCATTACAGAGACTTCCCCAGCCGTGTAGTTATCTGGCTTCTTGAATCGTGGCATTAGAGTCTCTACCTTCCGGTTGGTCTCTACACAAATGGAGGCAATCCTCCATTTGTGTAGAGCATCGGAAGGTAGAAGAGACTGAAGAAACCACAGGGACTTGTGATGCCTTGTGCTATGGTGCTGGAACTACCCCTGGGAATGTAATGGGTGTCATATCTAGGCAGGTCTAGATTTGGATCCCGGTGCCAAACTGTGCCATCCCTTGCTTTGACACTCTCCTGTTCCAGCTTCTTGAAAGGAGTTCCTACTGCATCATTCAATTAGCCCCTCCTCCTTTTTCTGCTGCGTAGTTCTGCAGACGTCAAGTTCTCTGCCGATACGTCATCGGACGCAGAGGGACCTGATGGGGGGTCGTCAGGGTCGTCCAAGTCTTTCTCGTCTGCTGGCATGATGTCCAAATCGTTCACGATAATAGTGACCGACCTAGTAACATCGGGGACCACAGGCTCAGACTTCTTACGACGTTTGGAAGCGGGGTGAAAGTCGTTGGAACTTGTTGAAGCTGAGGGGAACGACTTGGCACAGCTGGAATAAAAACTTGAAGCATTGAAGTGAAACACCCGCTCGTCCTCGTGGTCTTCCTCAACCTCATGTGGGGCATCTTCTTCTTCCTCACTCTCACTTTCAGAATGCTGAATGTACGAGTTTTCCCCGTCTAATACTGCGTCAACTGGGTTCGAAGAAGCCATGTTCTGAAAAATAGAAAAAAACAGTATGGAATAGCCCTTTAATATCTGATACAGTACAAAGATGGAGCACAACAAAACCCTATAATGTCCTGTATATAATTATAGCTCTTCTGTAGCCCTCTTTTACACATTTCTCTTTCAGCCACCTGTATGGGAAATCCTGAATTTCCTAAGACGGTGCTTCCGTTGTAGGAAAGACTATTCTTATAGGATGGTTCTTTAGCTATCTGTGTGGGAAAGAATATCCTCATAGGATGCTCTTTCACCTATCTATGTAGGAAAGAGTTACCTCTTAGGATGCGTTTTCACCTAATCATGAAGAAAAGAATTTCTTCATAGATAGGATGTTCCTCCAACTACCTATGGAGGAAGGAATTCTTCGTAAGATTCCCCTTCATATACCTATGTAAGAAAGAGTTTCCTCAAAGGATGCCCCTTCATCGACCTGTGTAGGAAGGAGTTTCTTCGTAGGATGCCCCTTCATCGCCCTATGTACAAATGAGTTTCCTCGTAGGATCCCCCTTCATCTACCTCTGTAGGAAGGAGTTTCCTCGTAGGATGCCCCTTCATCAACCTGTGTAGGAAAGAGTTTCCTCGTAGGACGCCCCTTCATCAACCCGTGTAGGAAAGAGTTTCCTCATAGGATGCCCCTTCATCAACTTGTGTAGCAAGGAGTTTCCTCGTAGGGTGCCCCTTCATCAACCTGTGTAGGAAAGAGTTTCCTTATAGGATGCCCCTTCATCAACCTGTGTAGGAAAGAGTGTCCTCGTAGGATGCCCCTTCATCTACCAATGTAGGAAAGAGTTTCCTCGTAGGATGGCCCTTCATCAACCTATGTAGGAAGGAATTCCCATGGAGGATGCACCTTCATCTACCTGTGTAGGAAAGAGTTTCCTCATAGGATGCCCCATCATCAAACTGCGTAGGAAGGAGTTTCCTTGTAGGATGCCCCTTCATCAACCTATGTAGGAAGGAGTTTCCTTATAGGATGCACCTTCATCTACCTGTGTAGGAAAGAATTTCCTGATAGGATACCACTTCATCGACCTATGTAGGAGAGAGTTTCCTCATAGGATGCCCCTTCATCGACCAATGTGGGAGAGAGTTTCCTCATAGGATGCCCTTTCATCAGCCTGTGTAGGAAAGAGTTTCCTCATAGGATGCCCCTTCATCAACCTGTGTAGGAAAGAGTTTCCTCGTAGGATGCCCCTTCATCAAACTGTGTAGGAAGGAGTTTCCTTGTAGTATGCCCCCTCATCTACTTGTGTAGGAAAGAGTTTCCTCGTAGAAGGCCCGTTCTTCAACCTGTGGAGGAAAGCTTCCTCATAGGATGCCCTTTCATCAACCTATTTAGGAAGAAGTTTCCTTGTAGGATGCCCCTTCATCTACTTGTGTAGGAAAGAGCTTCCTCGTAGGGTGCCCCTTTTTCAGCCTGTGTAGGAAAGTTTCCTCTTAGGATGCCCCCTCATCTGCCTGTATATGAAAGGGTTTCCTCATAGGATGCCCCTTCATCTACCTGTGTAGGAAAGAGTTTTCCTCACAGGATGCCACTTCATCAAACTGCGTAGGAAGGAGTTTCTTCGTAGGATACCCCTTCATCAGCCTCAGTAGGAAAGAGTTACCTCGTAGGATGCCCCTTCATCAACCTGTGTAGGAAAGAGTTTCCTCGTAGGATGCCCCTTCATCAACCTGTGTAGGAACGAGTTTCCTCGTAGGATGTCCCTTCATCAACCTGTGTAGGAAATAGTTTCTTCGTAGGGTGCCTCTTCATCAACCTGTGTAGGAAAGAGTTTCCTCTTAGGGTGCCCCATCATCAACCTATGTATGAAGGCATTTCCTCGTAGGATTCCCCTTCATCAACCTATGTTGGAAGGATTTTCCTTGTAGGATACTCCTTCATCTACCTGTGTAGGAAAGAGTCTCCTCGTAGGATGCCCCTTCAACCTGTGTAGGAAGGAGTTTCCTCGTAGGATGCCCCTTCATCTACCTATGTAGGAAAGAGTTTCCTCATAGGATGCCCCTTCATCAACCTGTGTAGGAAAGTTTCCTCATGGGATGCCCCCTCATGAACCTGTGTAGGAAAGAGTTTCCTCGTAGGATGACCCTTCACCATCCTGTGTAAGAAAGAGTTTCCTTGTGGGATGCCCCTTCATCAACCTATGTAGGAAGGATTTCCTCGTAGGATGCCCCGTCATCAACCTATGTAGGAACGAGTATCCTTGTAGGATGCCCATTCATCTATCCGTGTAGGAAAGAATTTCCTCATAGGATGCCCCTTCATAAACCTGTGTAGGAAAGAGTTTCCTCGTAGGATGTGCCTTCATCAACCTGTGTAGGAAAGAGTTTCCTAGTTGGGTGCCCCTTCATCAACCTATGTAGGAAGGCGTTTCCTCTTAAGATGCCCTTTATCTGCCTGTGTAGGAAGGTGTTTCCTCATAGGATGCCCCTTCATCTACCTGTGTAGGAAAGAGTTTCCTAGTAGAATGCCCCTTCATCAACCTATGTAGGAAGGCGTTTCCCCGAAGGATGCCCCTTCATCAACCTGTGTAGGAAAGAGTTTCCTTGTAGGATGACCATGCATCAACCTATGTAGGAAGGAATTTCCTCGTGGGATGCCCCTTCTTCAACCTATGTATGAACGAGTTTCCTTGTAGGATGCCCCTTCATCTATCATTGTAGGAAAGTTTCCTCATACGATGCCCGTTCATCAACCTGCTTAGGAAGGAGTTTCCTCATAGGATGCCCCTTCATCAACCTTTGTAAGAGCGGTGTCCTCATAGGAAGCCCCTTCATCAGCCTAATAGGAAGGAATTTCCTCATAGGATGCCCCTTCATGTACCTGCGTAGGAAAGAGATTCTTCGTAGGATGCTCCTTCAACCTATGTGGGAAGGAGTTTCCTCGTAGGTTACCCCTTAATCTACCTTTGTAGGAAAGAGTTTCCTTATTGGATGTTCCTTCATCAACCTATGTAGGAGTTTCCTCATAGGATGCCCCTTCATCATCGTGTGTAGGAAAGAGTTTCCTCATATGATGTCCCTTCATCCACCCGTCTAGGAAAGAGTTTCCTTGTAGGATGTCCCTTCCTCCACCTGTGTAAGAAAGAGTTTCCTCATAGGATGCCCCTTCATCCACCTGTGTAGGAAGGAGTTTCCTCGTAGGATGCCCCGTAATCTCCCTGTGTAGGAAAGAGTTTCCTCATAGGGTGCCCCTTCATCAACCTGTGTAGGAAAGAGTTTCCTCGTAGGATTCTCCTTCATCAACCTGTGTAGGAAAGAGTTTCCTTGTAGGATGCCATTTCATCAACCAATGTAGGAAGGAATTTCCTCGTAGGATGCCCCTTCCTCAACCCATGTAGGAACGAGTTTCCTCGTAGGATGCCCCATCATCTAACTGTGTAGGAAAGAGTTTCTCATAGGATTCCCCTTCATCAACCTGTGTAGGAAAGAGTTTCCTAGTAGGATGCCCTTTCTTCAACCTGTGTAGGAAAGAGTTTCCCCGTAGGATGTCCCTTCATCCACCTGTGTAGGAAAGAGTTTCCTCGTAGGATGCCCCATAATCTACCTGTGTAGGAAAGAGTTTCCTCATTGGATGCCCCTTCATCAACCTGTGTAGGAAAGCGTTTCCTCATAGGATGCCCCTTTATCAACCTGTGTAGTTTCCTTGTAGGATTCTCCTTCATCCACCTGTGTGGGAAAGAGTTTCCTCATAGGATGTCCCTTCATCCACCTGTGTAGGAAAGAGTTTCCTCATAGGATGCCCCTTCATGAACCTGTGTAGGAAGGAGTTTCCTCGTAGGATGCCCCTACATTTACCTATGTAGGAAAGAGTTTCCTTATAGGATGCACCTTTAGTTAACAATGTAAAATAGAATTTCGTCATTGGATGCTCCTTTAGCTACCGATTTAGGAGAGACTTTTCTTGCAAATGCTCCCTTAGCTGCATATGTAAAACAGAATTCTTACATAAGATGCTCCTTCAGTAGCTGACATGATGGGATAATCGTTTATCAATTATATTATTTTGGAAAGACATGGAAGTACGTAATTTTGTAACACCACATGTAATTGCAGCACTAAAAGTATAGGGATAAGTGAATAACAATAACGGTGAGTTAAAAGGAGAGTGTAGTAATTATTCGCATTTGTAATACAACACAGTACTTTGAAAATTAAATTAAATAGTAATAAAATTACTGCGAATTAGATTTCTCGGTAAGTAAACGATGAAACAAATGAGTAAAAAGTTAGCAAGTGTTCTCAATTTCAAACTGTTTCCAGCCATATGTAATAGAAACTATATTTAACTAGATGTAACATTGTTTCACCATTATTTTTGTTCAGTTAAATGAATATTCCCTGTCTGGCTGTCCTCCGTAATAATATTCGAGTGATAGATGGCGTATCTCCCAGTTGCTGGGAACATACAAGTCGTTTTATTTTCTTCTTCTCTCTCATAACAACTTGACGGCGATTGATTGACAGGTCATATAATTCGCCTAAAATTGTAACTGCGCGTGACAGAGAAGCATATTTGCAAGAGTGGCAACTTTAATGTGCACCTACAGTTGAAATGGCAGTTCATTTATGATTTCATATTCAGCCAATTTATTTTGATGCCTACAGTTTTAAGTCCTGTTCTTTGAAAGAACTACGTTCAAATTACCTGTCAAACTACGCTAGGCGATCGATATCGCTTCAACCTTACACCCGAATAAAACGTTCCTCTAACTGATTCCTTCCTGGATTTTAAATGCAGGTCAGTAATTATTATTATTATTATTATTATTATTATTATTATTATTATTATTATTATTATTATTATTATTATTATTATTATTATTATTATCCGCACTATAGTTGGAAATGTAATATACTACTAGTGCGATGGCACAAATGAAGACAGCAGGAAGAAATAACAAAGAAAAGCCAAGCCGTTAAAATTATTGTTTCAGAATGACACTGACGTCAGGCTATTCAGCGAAAAAGCATTTGCACCCAATCTGAGCACTGAATTTCCAACGATGCAGCTACATGACTAGGAAGATCATTCCAGAAACATATTACTGAAACTGAACGCTAATTTGTTAGAATTAACTGAATATATTTATGCATTACGTGGTAGAAGGCATAGTCTAGGACAGGGAGATTGTATGTGGTAGTTGATCTGAATTATGAATATTTTTAAAGTTTGCACAGTCAGCTGCTCGAACCACAATACTGGAGAGGAATTCTAAGGTCTTGAATAAAATATTATTGGGCCTTAAGTTCTAATCTAACAACTCAAGATGCGAGTCAGATGCCGAAGACTAAACTTGGGGATAGCTCGAAAGGGCAGAATAAAAGAATAAAAACATTTCCTCAGGAGACAGGTCGCCAAAAATGAAGGATATTCTCAATATACCGGAAGCTTTTCGAAACGAAGGAGAGACAGACAAGATATGCTTCTCAAAAGAGAATTGAAAGTTAAGTATAACACCCAGATTTTTAAGTAAGTTGCATGTACGGAAAGAAAGGCTGCAGGCTTGGCTGCCGTAGACCCAGTGTCCTAGACCTACTAACAGTCGTACTTCGAGTTTTGACAGGTTCAGCTTCATTCCCCATTCAGCTAAATCTTTCTTAAGAGATTCAGCAACAATGGGTCTACAGTCGTGAGATGAGATCGATGTAAATAACTGGGTCATCTTTATAAGCAATCAGTTTGTTTTCTACGCTGACCAACATATCAGTATATGGTATAAACAGTTGTGGTCCAAGAACCTTACCCTGAGAACACCTGAGATCACACGCCTGTAGTCACTAGGGTGCCCTTCAACTACTACACTCCTTTAGTATTAGGGATCTCATCAACAACTTTACGCAATATATTTGATAAAAATTTGATAACTTGAGAAATGTTCCTTTTGAAAAGCAGCACTAAAATCAAGAGTAAACATACAAATGTAATGACGTGAGAAATCTCTGCACAGCGCTTTACGATTTTTTTTTTTTTTTTTGTGACTGATAGTATCCTCCATTCTCTTTGCTGTTAAAAATTATTGTCAGTTGTGTCAATGACTCTAGTTCTTATTTGATCATGGGTATTGTCATGGCGTAAAATTCACCAGTAGATTATTTTTAGAAAATTTATTTATACTCTTTCTCGCCATATTTTTTAAGTGGTTTTCAAAGTTTCAAATACCATTTCCTTCAGAACATCTACTCACCAGATAATGTTTCAGGGCTCAATGGTACAGTAAAATGCTTGCAAGGGTAAGGTTCGCGGTTTGCGTCTTTAACTGCCACCAGTTGACCCACTGTGAATGAGGTCTGGGGGGTAATAGCATCATCTCTAAAAGACGTGCTGAGAATCAGAAGGTGCTTACTTTATAGCACCACCCCCACCCACAAGGAGGAAAAGAGTTTTGTGAAAAAAAATCTTATAATGTAATTTGTGTATGTATATGCGTGTGTGTTTAATAATCTGGGATCGAAGTAACTGCAGCTTTTTTTTAGATTACTACGCGAAATTTCATAATTCCTCCCATGAAATCTGCGGTTGGTAATGATCCGTACTTCAGACTTCGGGTGGGTAGTACTGTACAAGAATT
>NC_089750.1:20290052-20357552 GCF_040412425.1 Macrobrachium rosenbergii
TTATCGGGACCCCGATTCTCGTATTGAAATGAATGGCGCTGATGCCGCTCTTCTACTCTACTCTAGTCAGATGATTCCTGTTGATTTCCCTGTGGATATTACCTAGAGCAATGAAGTCCGTCTTATTATTATTATTATTATTATTATTATTATTATTATTATTATTATTATTATTATTATTGTGGAAGTTTGCAGTGCAGAAATTCATCCACTCTTCATTTAGGACACCGATATTATTATTATTATTATTATTATTATTATTATTATTATTATTATTATTATTATTTTGTTGTTGTTGTTGTTGTTGCTGTTGAAGTTTTCATCAAAGGGTTATACTGCTATGAAAATTATTATTATTATTATTATTATTATTATTATTATTATTATTATTATTATTATTATTATATGTTGTTGTTGTTGTTGCTGTTGAAGTTCTCATCAAAGGGATATCACGCAATGAAGTTATTATTATTATTATTATTATTATTATTATTATTATATATGTTGTTGTTGTTGTTGTTGTTGAATTTTCATCAAAGGGATATCGCGCAATGAAGTTATTATTATTATTATTATTATTATTATTATTATTATTATTATTATTATTATTATTATTATTATATAGGTAGTGGACCCCCTTTCAAGCATGTAATTATTATTATTATTATTGTTATATAGATGGTAGACCCATTTCAAGCACGTAGTACTGAAGGTGATAGCTGCATTCAATTTACATAGAGTTTTCGTGGTCACTCCACTCTGCCAGTAACTCGCCGACGTTTGTCATTCTTGGAGCGGAAAGCAATTGCAATCTTGGGCAGTAACTGATACAGTGTATTCTGCAGAAATAATACTACCCAATTTTGCAACTGCTTTCTTCAAGAATGACAAAGATCACCGAGTGACTGGCAGAATACAGTGACCATGACAAATCGGTGGTCAGAAAGATAGCGAAAACTCCATATAAAATGAATGCAGCTGATGCAACTATCACTTTCAATATCATTATTTATTATTATTATTATTATTATTATTATTATTATTATTATTATTATTATTATTATTATTATTAATATTTCAATACCGTTATTATTATTATTATTATTATTATTATTATTATTATTATTATTATTATTATTTGTAAAATTAGGAAAAAGACCTTCTTTAATACAAGTTTTGTTAAACAAAATGGCAGTTTTAACAGCATTTATTTTATATAGTAAACGCTCAGTTCGTCTTATCAGTTGCTTTTCTTGCGCTGGAATGGTTGCAAGCAATTAACCGATATTCATTTCCGGCGGTTAAGTGATGTGTAGGAGGTAGTTCTCTTGGGGTGTCGCCGAGAAGGGCGAAAGTAGTCGACACCCCTCGAGAACTACCTCCTACACATCACTAAACCGCCGGAAATGAATGTCGATCAATTGCTTGCAACCATTCCAGCGCAAGAAATGCAATTGATAAGACGAATTGATCGTTAACTATATAAAAAAAATGCTGTTGAAACTGCCATTTTGTTTAACAAAACCTGTATTATTATTATTATTATTATTATTATTATTATTATTATTATTATTATTATTATTATTATTATTATTATTATTATATCTTGGGGATGTTTTGTTCACCTGGGCTGCAACCATGATTCATCCTTAAAGCATGAATGTGGTAATGATCGTTGTCTTTATTTTATATGTGGAGGCACACTCGTTTGAGGGAAACGGTTTTTTGGTGTAAAAATTACAATAATATTCATTACAAATATTCATACGGAACACCCTGAGAAAAGACCTACATTCTTTACGTATTACACATATCATGTATCAAAAACCTGTATAGCAAATAAGGGCCATGATGTAATAAAATAAAATATTAGTAATATTTCTTTATCCAATGCGTTGCTCTTCTTCGACTGATTAGACGAAGAGATGTTACAAAGCCTGGGCTGAATAAGGGAATAGATCATATGCCACCAGATAATTACTGCATGCTTTCCTACAGTAAGGTCAGTAGAGGTTCTTAAATATGGAACAGTATTATCTCTCTCTCTCTCTCTCTCTCTCTCTCTCTCTCTCTCGCGTTTATGCTATTATGTCATATCCAAAATTAACCAAGTTAAAGTAGTATTAACCAGTGTGAACAACATAACTTGCTTAGAAATGCATGTAGACGAACGCATATATATATATATATATATATATATATATATATATATATATATATATATATATATATATATATATATATATATATATAGTGCGTGTGTTTGTATAAATCAGTGCTTTATTTGTGTTGCGGGTTGTACATAGCTAATACAACCCTTTCAGTAGGAATAAAGCAATAAAAAACCATTGATGTTGATCACCTTACAATATAAAGTCTTGGGAAGCAGGTGTATGCTAATACATTCCGTTCGAAATATCCCCAAGAAAGACTTTACAAAGGTCAACGGATTGCGTTACATAAATGCAAAAAAGTGTAAAAAGCAGATTATACAACCTTGATATATAAAATGCCTTATGGCAATTAAACAGGAACTTATGAAATTTTATCAGGTTTATAGAAAATGGAACTCATCGAAATTCATAGATCAATAACTGCTGTGAGAGTGGTAGGAGAACAGAGACGCTGACTTGATCGAATGTTATCACAAGATTTGTAAACAAATCTTGTTTACAAATAGTGATAATGATTCCGTGCCGTGTGTTTCATTCAGGTAACAGTGATGTTTAGTACTAGGTATAAAAGACGTATGAGATAAGAAGTATGAGATAAGAAATATTGGTCTCTTAAAAGTCTGTTTCTGGAGGAAAGCAATGCATCAGCGAAACGTCTAATCACTAAGAAATATTGGTCTCTTAAAAATCTGTTTCTGGAGGAAAGCAATGCATCAGCGAAACGTCTAACCATATACAGTGACATTTTTTCGTGCTTTTTGTTTCCCACATTTGTGTAGCCGTTCTTCCAGTATTAGATCCTGCCATTAGTTTTTCTTTCATTTGCTTATCACTGTATCAGGTCTCATCTTAGCAAGGGGTTTGGAATCATACTGGCATAGGCGTGAACAAAGAAAAACCCTGCATGTTTATATATATATATATATATATATATATATATATATATATATATATATATATATATATATATATATATATATATATATATTATATATATACATAGATATATGTTATATATATATATAAAATATATATGTATATACATTTAACCATCTATGCACGCTTGAGTGAGTGGGTTTGTATATACAGTATATATACACATGTATGTATGTATGTATGTATATATATATATATATATATATATATATATATATATATATATATATATATATATATATATATATATACATATACACACACACATATGTATATATACCCCACACAAACCCACTCACTCACTCACCCGCACATAGATACAAATTCAGGTAGAGCATGCCTTTGTTTCTTTGTTTACAAAGAAAACGCACAGCAAGCTTTGCGCTGGGGTACTCTTTGTTGATCTCGGCACCGCTATCGATTATTTCTATTAACACATATTCGTGACGTTATCGGCCTTATCGATCCGTTATAAAAAAAAAAAAGCGGGGCCTTCTATACAATCACGTCAGTCATCCCGCGTACAGGCATGGTATTTCCCCCCAAACAGGTGCATATTTAGGCGTCACAGGTACTGCCCGCTCCGGAATATCACGCGTAATCAAATAGCGGTTACTGGTCAACATCCCGCCAGCCAGCGTTCGGTAAAAGGGGAATTCGTACAGAACTTCATTCCCGCACTGTTTTCGTATTCGTGATGTCTGTTCAGCCATTTCTGGTCACGGCTATTCGGTGGCCCCACCAATAAATGGGTTTTGTCAGTGCCAGCGACGAATGTCAGAGCGAAAAAAAAGACATTTATCAAATATGAAAAGCCGATAACCGTAATCAGCGTCACACGAACGCTTAATGAGATCTCTACATGTCCATGCTGTTCCCGCCAAGATTATAGGTATTCTCATGGTCGGTTGACAGCTAGAGTTTTCCCGATTATTTTTCTCTTGCACGCTCCCCATACATCTCAGGAATTTGCCTCCCGGTTGCCAGTCGACTTTTTCCCGGTTACTTGTTACTGAATACATGCGAACTTGAGTCTCGATATACCAAATGCCGAACGAGCACAAACTTTTTGCCTTGACAGTATAACAAAGGTTTTGCTATAACTGCACTCTGTAGATTTATATAATAAAAAAATTTTTCATCATGTTTTGGAGTTTGACCTAGAATAAAGCTTCGACTGCACGGAAAATGAAAACAGTTGTACAGTGTTGGAGGAACGAACAGGCCAATTGTTATCTGCCCAATAGTGTTTATCACAAGAATTGTAAAAATAGAACATTTTCGCAACTTTTCCTCCTTTTCTTTGCTTTCGTAAGAAAATGCGAACGATAACGTTAGTAAGTGTGGAGTTATACTTTTAATTAAAGATGTTGTATAATTTTTAACTGATTTGAGCAGCGCTGCTTCTCCTCAGCAGAGGAACAGTTCTTCTGCTGCATGGCAGATATTTCAGGTTGTGGAAATGGAAATGCTTTCATTCGGTCGTAGGTGGAATATTGTTTCTCGCTAAAACTTTATTCTTTTACGGTTTCAAAAGAGAATTTAAAACACACACACACACCCATATATATATATATATATATATATATATATATATATATATATATATATATATATATATATATATATATATATATATATATATATATATAAAGCGATCATTTCATTTCTAGATCTTTCCTAATGGACAAGACCAAGATGTTAGTTGCAATAGTAACACGATACGCTTAATCTATGTGATGGCTTAGGAAGACATTTTTCTCTCTCTCTCTCTCTCTCTCTCTCTCTCTCTCTCTCTCTCTCTCTCTCTCTCTCTCTCTCTCTCTCTCTCTCTCTCGTGTGTTTGAGTAACAGAGATTGACTTTGCCCCCTCAGGAGAGAGGCTGCGATTAGAAAGGTAACTAAACCTGATGGCTTTACTTCACTGAGCAAATTCGGTGTGTGTTATTGGCCCGCCAGTAATAATGCCCTCGGTTGCAAGTGTTTGTTTAAGCGTTCTCGTGTGTGTGTTTACGTCCATAGGATCCGTTTGTTAGGGAATGATCGCGTGTTTTGTTAGCTGGGATCCGTACTCCTGGAAATGGCCTTGGAGAATCGGTGTATATTACCTCGGCAAATATCCGAGATGGTTGTGAGACGTCAGCACTTTCTTCGGAGGGAAGCCTAAGGTGTTTATGTATATAAAATTATTATTATTATTATTATTATTATTATTATTATTATTATTATTATGCTAACATCTTACCTTTGGTGAGTCGTCGTTTTGCATAAAAATTTTGTTTGATTTCAGGGTGAAAATGAATCATGCTGTGAAAAGCTGAAATAACCAAAAGATAAACGTTTTTCATCATTGGTCGATGTTCATCTTCATAATTGTCATAATTATTCTTTAAATAATTCTGCTAGCTTAAAATATTATATATATATATATATATATATATATATATATATATATATATATATTATATATATATATTATATATATATATAGCATATATAATATACATATATTATATATATATATATATATATATATATATATATATATATATATAGAGAGAGAGAGAGAGAGAGAGAGAGAGAGAGAGAGAGAGAGAGAGAGAGAGAGAGAGAGAGAGAGAGAGAGAGAGAGAGAGAGAGAGATTAAAACAAAGTTTCACGAGTAGAGAATCTGGAAGTTGCACTGGGTCTTATTTGTCCCTGTAACGCGAGCAATTAATTCTTCATTTCCAAATGCAATTCCTTTGATTTTGCACAATTACGTTTGCATAGGAAGAACTGTGTAATGATAGTTTAATTTGATCAGCAAACTATTGTAGACGGGATTTCGTTAGAGCACCTGCTGCTTTAAGGATATAGAATTTCCTCCTGTCAGTTAACCGTCATACTTCCGGCTGATTAGTTTTTAATTCAAGGTCAGCGTTTCTACAAATTTTCTGAGAGGGTTTGGCTTCAATTACCTCTTTCACACTAAACATCAATCTCCTGCTAATTTCGAATCAGGATGCAGAATCCAAAATCACTGCCAAGAATTAAGGGTTGCTTCACTGCACCTGAAAAATCATCCCGGAAACATCGTTAAGACCTTTTCATTTGAGTAATCCTACTCACACCAACAAAAATAAATGGACAGAAACCAAAGATAGTGGAAATAAATAGAATAAATAATAAGTGAGTTACATACTACTTCATGGTTGAAAATCCCGGTTATCTCACACAGAATACCAAAAGTACGATTCTCTCTAAAAATAGTTGTGAATGATTTACTTTTAGCCCATGAGTTCTTTTTGATGCAGCTCATGAATAAACTGCCTTTTTATGCTCGAACACTTACTAGGTGCAAGATTAATTGATTTCAACTAAATTCTGGCATCACAAGCACTTGCTGCAAAGAGTAATTTACGAAAAAACTAGACGATTTGAGCATCTTCAGTTAAATTTGAGTAGTGAATTACGTACGTGATAGTTAGACAACTGTGGTGTATCGTATTAAGGGCGAAAAAGGGCATAAGGCTCGTAGCAACATCACAAACAGATGTTGGACAACTGAAGAGTAACACCATCTATATCCCACCCCCAAATTGGAGGGGCTGATAGGTGAAAACGTTACACACAGACACACACACACACACACACACACATATATATATATATATATATATATATATATATATATATATATATATATATATATATATATATATATAGATGGATTTTTGAATGTAAGTAAAACAGGAAATGATGTACCGAATGAAAAGTCCATCTATGTGTGTGTGTATGTATGCATGTATGTATGTATGTATGTATGTATGTATGTATGTATGTGTGTGTGTGTCTGTGTGTAACGTTTTCACCTATCAGCCCCTCCAATTTGGGGGGTGGGATATAGATGGTGTTACGTCCAACATCTGTTTGTGATGTTGCTACGAGCCTTATGCCCTTTTTCGCCCTTAATACGATACACCACAGTGGTCTAACTATCACGTACGTAATTCACTACTCAGATTTAACTGAAGATGCTCAAATCGTTACGCTTTTTCCTGAAATCGAACCCCCGTACTTTCGATAATGAGGCGAGCAGTATGAAAACCACACGACGGCTTGTAATTGTGTGAATATTTTTATAACTGGATAATATCAAAATATAAAATTTTTCGTATAGTTTTAGTTTTACTTGAGCGAAAAAGTGGCAATAAAGTTTAGATGGTAGATTTTTATTTGACTTGGTTTTGAACGTTAGAGATTGGAAAAAATATTTATTCCTTTTTTTCCAGATAATCCAATTTTAACATTCTTGTATACGGTAAATTTTCTTGTCATTTATGTATTCTGCTTGGATTATTATCCAAAAGATTTCAGTGGCATCAATCATTAATATATATCAAGTTGAATATTCCGTAAACACTTCTGCAAAACTGGAACTGTCGGGTTCTCTTTCTGATAAATATTAGCCCCATAGCGCACGAATTACCTAGAGATACTGTGGGTATACGTTTCATCCAAGCCAATGGCGTCCGAAACACCTGAAGATGTACACTTTCTCTCTAAGTCCCCCTGGCATTCGAAACACCTGTGGAGGTACTCTGGATATCGGCTTTCTGGAAAGCCCTCTGGCGGTCGGATCACCTGGAGATTCTTTAGATACAGACCTGCTCAGACACACCCGAGTTAGAACCACCTGGAGATTCTTTAGAGTTTAGATCATTACAGACTTGTTGTTAGACCCTCTGGCAGGCACAGCACCTGTAGATTCTTTAGATACTTTTCGAAGTCACTCTAGTCCGCAACACCTGGGGACTCTTGAGATATGGAATTCGTAAGTGTTTGTCGGCTGAATCACTTTGAAATTCTTTCCATATTGTATTTCTGTAAGTGCAGAAGCTTTTAATCAGCCAACAGGTTAACTATTTTGTTTAAAATTTTTGTTAGTAGCTCTTCACTTTGTGATATATACTTATTTGTTCTGGCTACATCCTTGCTTTCAACAACCTTCGTATTGACTTTCATTAACTTTATTCTAACTTAAGGTCTCTCTCTCTCTCTCTCTCTCTCTCTCTCTCTCTCTCTCTCTCTCTCTCTCTCTCTTAAGTTCCTTGTTGGGCGAGTGGTTTCCGTTCTCAGTTAGCACTCTGCTGGCCGCGAGCTCGAATCTCCGACCGTCCAATGAAGAATAAGAGGAATTTGTTTCTGGTAATAGAAATTCATTTCTCGCTATAATGTGGTTCGGATTCCACAATAAGCTGTAGGTCCCGTTGCTAGGTAACCAATTGGCTCTTAGCCACGTAAAATAAATCTAATCCTTTGGGCCAGCCCTAGGAGAGCTGTTAATCAGCTCAGTGGTCTGGTTAAACTAAGGTATACTTCTCTCTCTCTCTCTCTCTCTCTCTCTCTCTCTCTCTCTCTCTCTCTCTCTCTCTCTCTCTCTCTCATGTGATTATACCCCTTTTTCATCCTGTAACCTACTTTTGTCTTCTGAGAAAACCTTCTTCACTGGGAAATCCAGTACCTTGCAGCAGGTAACGGGAGTACGCTCCCCCCTCTTCGTCAGAGCATTACCCCTACCCTCCGCGTCCTCCAGGAAAGTCATTCTAATTCCCCGTGACACGCTATCTCTCTGTTGTGTATCGCTGCCCAAGCTAAAATGATCGATTATGCAGTATTTACTAATGTGAAAATGGCGTGAGCCAATGTTTCATGAAATCCAATATTGCGTTGAAGAGCGCGTTTTATTTTGGCTCCGAGGGCAAATTGGAAGAGGTTAGAGCAATAGAACACACCACGGGAGCTGTTGATTGGTGATAAAGTCATCAGTTGCGCTTGTCATTGGCAATTAGCCATATTGGCAAACGTTGAGATATAGTCCCTTTTTTTTCTTCTTTCTCCCCCTTCTCTCGCTCTCTAGTGTTTTCCTTGATTCCTATTTCATACATCTTTTTTAAAAGCCAATTTCAGTTGGAATTTTATCTTTTCCTTCTTAGCTACCTTTCATTAATTTGTTGACTGTTAATTGACGAGGGCTTAAATGCAACTGTAAAAGTAAAGAATGATTTGATAAATGATTAAATGGGTGAATACATAATCACTAAGATAAACAAAAGAAAACATTGATCATAAGTATAAATACAAAGTAAGATTTCTCTCCTACGTTTGTGAGTCTAACAGTGATCCATCGACTTGAAAATTCCTTGCGGACACTTCCCGTGGCCACGACACTTGTCTTATTTAAAGCTTACGTGGAGGACTTCTCTGAAATCCTGTCTGTCAGTGGCGGCAGTTCTTGCGATACCACACCGCAAGTAAACTCAGTGAAATAATGTGTGGCCTACAGTTTAAATTTATTGAACAGTATACTGAAAATTTTAAACTTTCATGATTTAACGTAATGCATATGGTTCAGATTCTAATGTAAGTTGAGATTTTTTAAGTCCGTATTGGTAATAATTAAAATATTCATGACCTGAAGTATTGTAAGTGGTTAAACTTCTTCAACTAATGCATCACAAATGGTAAAACTTTTTTACTTAAAGTATTTGTACATGTTTAAAATTCTTGAGCTACTGTATGCAAGTGGTCAAGAGTCTTGAAATGCGTATTGCATTTTCATACGGTTATTCAAAAAAGTATTTTAGTAAAAATTCTCGATATTGCAAATGCTTAAGACTTGAAATCACGTACAGGAAGCGGTAAAGACTTGAAATAGTTTAGTGAAAAGGGTTTAGAATCTTGAGATGCTGCGTGGCACATGGCTAAGATTCTTGAAATAATCTTTTGGTGCATTATAACGAGAGAATCTTGGCGATAACGCGTGGAGTAAGATTACAGCTGTCGATATGGAATTTTGATCCTCTTTCTTCTGCAGGGTCCTTTAAGGTAACCCCCTCCTCTGGGAGGTCGTCTGTCAGTTTGGTGAATTTAACTGTCTATGCAATATTTAGTATTACTGTCGTCATTCTAGAAATGGGATGTTAATTTATATACTGAGAGTAATCTAGAGTACTGGATTTGTTATCCGTCGACAGACTACGCAAGCAGATTAAAAACACAATTATCAGTAGCAGGAGTTGGTTTTTAAGTTATATTAAAGTATTCCCGGATTATAACCATAGCATTCAGTGAGATATTTTTGTTTATATTTGTATGCCTCCATATTTGTATCCCATGTATATTTCGGAATGCCTCATGCATTAAGTGATGATTACTTTTGTATTGGAGGAAGAGATCCATTAATTTTTTAATTCGCCATTTCCTGTGGGAAGAAGAATAACAAATGTGGAGAGTAGGGGATTTTCAATGGTTTAAAGTTAATTTGGCAACTTCCTAACTCATTTACTGTACCTATGATTGATGAAAGCCATGCGGGTGATCTCTGCACAGGAACGGAAGAGCCTTCTTGATGACGTCATGTAGTGCACCAGCCTGCAGACGTACAAAGAAACTAAGAAATGCAATAACCTAACAAGAAGCTCTGTCCTGACTTAGCCTTGAGTCATAGAGGCTGGAGTGGGTTCTAGTGTAGGACACTTACATACCCACTTCTGCTGAAGAAGTCGGTTCTCTGAATGAGTTGGGTACATCCTGTCTTACAGTGCCTTTTTATTATTATTATTGTTAGTATTATTCCATGTGGTGTCAGTGTATTCAGTTGGTACCTACGACGTCTTTCACCCTTTTTCTGATCGGGGCTAGGGCTAAGGCCAAGAAGCCATTCTTCTGTAGCTGTTTTTTTCTTTATGTAAACATTTGTATATACAAATGTTTACGTGATCATGCACAAGTATATTTGCTATTGGGAAAGAATGAGTCTATCCTTCAATGCATGACACTAAAAATCATAATAGACTTGTATGATAATTAAAATAGAGGAAAATTCAGAATAAATACATATTTGACAAGAAGTGTATATGCAATACTTAATGACACAGCTGATTGAAACAACGAAGATAATGTCAGGATAGTAAGGAGAAGTCACTATGACTGGCGAGAGTTTCCAAGAAGGGAAAGTATTTAATGAGTCTAGTCACATGGGCGAGTTGAGGCAAAGACATATTTGTACGGGATGACATAATTTTTGCTTCGTTTTACTGGGAGATTCGCTTTTACATCTGATTTGGTCAGTCGATAGGGTTTCCTTGTTCCGTATTTCCCTTTGGGGTCATGTCATCTCTGCTGATTTTACACTTCCATGTTTTAAAAACTTTAATGTACTTTTACGAATAATAAGTGCATAGTAATACCTATTGTTTATATGTAGTAAGTTTTAAGTGTTTTAATCTCTCTCTCTCTCTCTCTCTCTCTCTCTCTCTCTCTCTCTCTCTCTCTCTCTCTCTAGTTCCTCGTTGGACAAGTCGGTAGAGTTCTCGCCTAGCACTCTGCTAGGCCCGAGTTCGAGTCTCCGGCCGGCCAATGAAGAATTAGAGTAATTTATTTCTGGTTATAGAAATTAATTTCTTGGTATAATGTGGTTCGGATTCCACAATAAGCTGTAGGTTCAGTTGCTAGGTAACCAGTTGGTTCTTAGCCACGTAAAATAAGTCTAATCCTTCGGGCCAGCCCTAGGAGAGCTGTTAATCAGCTCAGTGGTCTGGTTAAACTAAGGTGTACTTAACTCTCTCTCTCTCTCTCTCTCTCTCTCTCTCTCTCTCTCTCTCTCTCTCTCTCTCTCTCTCATAAACACACACACACACAACTTAGAATATATGTGAAAAGGATCAAACATACATGTGTCTTCAACTTCCTGTTGTTTTGTTACTCATAGGTTATGTATAAGTGTATTTTTTCCCTTCAAGACCCTTCTTGTCTGGTTCAGTAATTAGCTTTTCATGTCAACAAGTTTCTCTCTCTAAGTGGAAATATTTGCTTAAGAGAATAATCTATTGTTCGTGGCAACGCTTCCTAACAATTATTATATAATCTGCAGTTGTCCTCACTTCGCTTGACAAAATCTTTAGAGCAGAACACGGCGCAATATAGCAGCATTATATAATAGTATTATGGTATAATAGTATTATTGCTGGCTGTTGTCACAATTATTATTACTGTTGGAAATAGAAATAATGATAGCACCTGGTTCTAACATTCGTACCAAATCATAAGTCTGTGATTTCTGGAAGATCGTAATGTAGTGTCTGAGAATATAATGATAATAATGATGATGATTATGATCATAATAGTGACTATATCAGTAATGATATTGAAAACATAAAAAATACTTTTAATAGCGTGGGTCTTGAAATGGAGAAAGAAATCCACAATTTTGTAATGGATTTCTTTTGTAATGGTACATATATTTTAAAAATAAATCTCTTTTGCAATGGTACATATATTTTAAAAATAAATCTCTACATAGAGATTTTGGGAATTTGTTCAGTTCCCCTTTTCATATATAAATATATGTACCCTTACGTAACTGGATTTGTTTCTCCAATGATATTGATAATAATGATAGTAACTACATAAAGTCCATGCTGTGAACGTTTGCTTTCTTTTTGGGAGTAAAATATACAGTTACCGACGTCCCTCTTGAAACCGAGGACCCTGATGTTGATTTCGTGCAAATGTCGTCGGGCGCCGAAATATATATTTGGGTCGGCTGCCATAAGCCGGAAATGATGTCAACGAAGGAACCTCAGCACGAATTGCGTAACATTTATACAGCGCTGTTTGCTGGGTGTCTTGACCTCATCTCGCAGCAGCAGTTGGTACCTGCGTGTAAATAGTATTTCGTATGTTAGTATTTTGGTCTTAAAAGACTAAGAATATTGCTCTTCTGTATTTTATGTCATTTGGCCTGTCTGGCAAAGCGTTAGATAGTGTCTAGATGAAACTGTATCAACGTTTTTAAAAGAAGCTTCGGCAGGGTCTTGTAAAGTTGGGCGAGATCAAATAAAGTGTCTAGAGCCAACGTGACCATCATGCATTGTAAGTTAGCGGAATTTCCGTCAATAAATGTTGTTCATCTCTCTCTCTCTCTCTCTCTCTCTCTCTCTCTCTCTCTCTCTCTCTCTCTCTCTCTCTCTCTCTGTGTGTGTGTGTGTGTGTGTGTGGGCTCAAACAGCATTACATTTAGAAGATACAGCTTCCAAACAAGAGGTAAATCGTAAGATCCCAGTAAATTAGATTGAAGACAATTCTGAATAACAACAAAAATTACTATTGCAGACTGAATTCACCAGGAAGAACACACCCTCCACCCCCAGATAAGATAAAAGTCTTTACGGAATTATTGGCGATTTTACTCTTAGCAAGAAAAATATTGAGTGAATTATTGATCTTGCATTGCAGTAAGTCTGGAGGAAATTGTTCTTTAGTGAGGCAAGGGTGAAGAAAATTGTTATTAATTTAGATGTTAGCAAGAAATTATGTGAGAGAATTATTGCGGATTTTATTTTAGCGAGATACTGCTAACTTATTTTTTCTTTTTTATTTTAGCAAGAAATTTCCGTCAAGAATTGTTAAGAGATATCGATTTTAATGAGAAAACACAAGAGATATTATTCTTGGAGATTTTCATCTAAGGGTGAACAAGAGAGAAGTGGAGTAGATTTTTCTTTTAGCAAGAATAATATTATATGAAAATCTAGAGAAGATAGTCTTAGATTTTTGATGCACCATAAAGTACTTGGGACTATTGTCTCGTGTTTAAACTTCAACAGGAGACGTAGAAGTTATTTTTCGGAAAAAAGGTTGAGTAAACTGTCGATTATTTTGATTTTAGCAAAATGCCCCAGGTGGAAATGTTTTTATAATTGTACTGTGGCAAGGAAAAACCAAAGGTAATGGCTGCAAATTCCGAATTTAACAAATAAAGGGAAGAAGGAAAGAATCTCATGAGCTTTTGGCTCTTAAATGGTTGAGGGAATTAGAACCGTTAAAATGTCGTCCAGTCATGATTTCCAAAGTGGGTTGTTGATTTCAAGTGAAATGAATGGCGACTCTCCATTTGTTTTCGTCTAATTACCATATCTAAAGTAATATTTAGATTTTCCTGGATATCACTCTACTACTACTACTATTTAATTACTACTACTTTTATTACTACTATTATTGTTTTTCTACTAGTAGCAGTAGTAGTAATAATAATAATAATAATAAGAATAATCATAAGAATAATAGTGATTGGCATTACATAAGGTTATTTGCAGCGTCCCTTCAGCCCCTAGCTGCAACCCCTTTCATTCCCTTTACTATTTCTCCGTGCATATTCTCTTTATTCCATCTAACTTTCCATCCACTACTAACAATTTTCAACATTATTTTCAGCACCTGATAACCTCATAGGTCCCAACGCTTGTTCCCTGGCCTAAATTGCATATTCCAATAATAATGATTAGCGAAACACATGGAACTTCCAGAGTCAGTCAAGGCCTCAGAAAGAATCCAAGAATTGTATAATTGGTAGAAATCAGAAACTTTATATTTCTTCCTCCATGTGTGAACTAGTCTCATTTTCTTCCACTCTTCCAATCTCCCAGCCTCTTTTAGAATCTGGTTGTTTCCTTGATTTCTAAGTATGATTAGTGCATTTGTTAAAAGACGAGTATAGAATTTCATTTATTGTGCCTCCTGCTCCCAGTAAGCATCTTGGGGATGATATGCCTAGTGCATTAACACACACACACACACACACTTATATAAATTACAGTATATATATGTATATATACAAATTATATATATGTATATATACAGTATATATATCAAATATAAGGAGCCCATAAAAAAGCCAAAAATGTGGAAAGTAAAGGCTATATGTCAGAGACCACACTCTCTCTCCTCAGGCAAATAGCGAATGAGAAAAAGTTACAGAAAAGCGGTATTTATACCAGAAGGTCCATAGGTTAGCCTTTACATCTCTCCAGTTGACAATTTCTCTTTAATCTTCTTAATTAGCTGGTTGGAGGAAGATTTTATCTATAAAATATCTGAATCCCAGGCGCCTCTTGAGAGTCATTGTATTTCTTTGTTTAATCAAGGCTGATTCCACCATGTGGCTTTTGAACCGGCAATTGCTGCTATAAATTATACGAGACATATCCCAGTTTATTCTGTGGTTATGGTTATTTATGTGGTTGAAAATAGCTGAGCTCTGTTGTCCGTACCTAACTGAACGTTTATGCTGTATTAATCTCTGGGGTGCTGATTTGCCTGTAAAGCCAATATAAGATTGGTCACACTCTTATATCTTATTCTTAAGAGTCTTACGGATTTGCTCCCCGGATTTCCTGGAAAAGGAAATCGAACTAATCCGTAAACAGCTGTCATCTTTAAAGTGCCCTGACCATTTAATTGAGAAAGCGATCCACAAGGCAAACACAGTTTTCTACCGTTCCCCCGAAACCAAGACCAGAGAGATGCCCAACAATAAAATAAAAATCCCACACCTGGACAGGATTAAGACGTTGACACAGACATTTGGAAACTCTAATCCTTTTGCTTTTACCTACCCAAATACCATAGCCAATTCCCTGATTAACGTCCAACAAAAGCCGATCCCCAAAGACACAGGAGTTTAAAAAATCTCTTGCCTCTATTGTGACCAATCTTACATCGGTTTTACAGGCAAATCACTCTCGCAGAGATTAATACAGCATAAACGTTCAGTTAGGTACGGACAACAGAGCTCAACTATTTTTAACCACATAAATAACCATAACCACAGAATAAACTGGAATATGTCTTGTACAATTTATAGCAGCAATTGTCGGTTCAAAAGCCAGATGGTGGAATCAGCCTTGATTAAACAAAGAAATACAATGAATCTCTCAGAGGCGCATGGGATTCAGATATTATAGATAATAAAATCTTCCTCCAACCAGCGATTAAGAAGATTAAAGAGAAACTGTCAACTGGAGTGGCGTAACGGCTGACCTATGGACCTTCTGGTATAAATACTGCTTTTCTGTAATTTTTTCTCATTCACAATTTGCCTGAGGAGAGAGACAGTTTGGTCTCTGAAATATAGCCTTTATTTTCCACGTTGTGGCGTTTTTACGTGCTCCTTATATTTGATTTAATTTTGTTTTTCATATATATATATATATATATATATATTATATATATATATATATATATATATATGTATATATATATAGACTACAGGTCTAGAAAGCCAAATCAAAAGTCCTTCAAAAGAAGGCATCAGCTTACTCCCATACAAAAATGGGAAAAAGCACGTTAAAAGAAGAAGAAGAAGATATATATATATATATATATATATATATATATATATATATATATATATATATATATATATATATATATATATATATATATATATATATATATATATATATATATATATATATATATATATATATATATATATATATATATATATATATATATATATATATATATATATATATATATACATATATATATATGCTATCAATTTCTGATGAAAATCAACTGTCATATTTGGTTTTGACTGGATTTTATGTTGGATGCCCTTCCTTACGCCTACCCTTCCCATTTATGCACGCTTCGGGCCGCCACTGAGTTGGACTGGCTTGTCTCCCCCCCCCCCCACAAGTGGTGGAAGCTGACACAAGAGGAGAAAGCGAGGCAGGAATTTAAGGAGAGTATTGAGGGAAGTTAGATTGCTAGAGGGAGTGCAAGAATGGTGGAATCACAACAGTATGGTGATAAAGTGACTGGGTGGGAAAGGTGTCGGGAAAAGACATCTGGAAAGAAACCTCCTGACCATAAGGAAACCTGGTGGCGGAATGATGAAGTGAAAGAGGCGGTGAAAGCCAAAAAAGATGCAAAAAGAGGATAAGGAGAGGTACCAAAGACATAAGAAACAAGTGAAGAAGGCAGTTGCACAAGGAAAGGCGAGAGCATTATATGACGTACGAAGAATGGGAAACACCTGAGGGCGAGAGAAAAATTCACAGAATAGCAAAGTCGAGGGACAAGAACACCAAAGACTACCCCCACTTAAAAGAGGTTAAGGATGGAAATGGAGTGGTTTTATAGTATAAGATAAAGAAGAAGTGGAAAGAATATTATGAACACCTGTTAAATGAAGAAAATCCTCGAAAATTCTTTGAAGATGGATTCCAGAAACTTGGTATGACACATACTATTAGCAGGAAGGCACTAAAGATGATGAAAAATGGTAAAGTAATAGGACCAGATGGAATTCCTGCAGAAGTGTGGAAGAGCCTGGGCCTTCTTTGATAGTTCTACAACTTTAGTCAAGGTATTACATGATACTGGGAGTAACCATAGTGTGGTAGTTCACGGCGCTCAGCCACTGTTGGAGAAGAATCTCACCGGAGATGCAGTTATTGTGAATTGGTGACAGGGAATGTTGATTTTGCTGTAAAGGACTCACTAGCTGTTGAAGGTGTGCATGTTTTACTGGGTAATGAAGTTGGTGGTGTACCATTTGTTCTGTGTCCTATAGTGACAGACAAACCATTAAGGATTAGTCCTACAGTAGATTTAGAGAAGAAAAACCCCCACCTGTTTCCAAGTTGTGTAACTACCAGGAGTATGAAGAGTACTACTTCTGCAAGTGAAGAAACTGAGGATTTACCTACACCAGAAGGATCAAGTGGAGGATCTCTGAGCTTAGAAGAGCTGTTCCAGGAAAGTGAAGTTTTCCCTAGTGTTAGTAATGAAGAGATTTCCCAAGAAGAGGATCCTGTTGTTCTTGAAGAGACTCAGAGCAGTCAGAGTGTTCCTGAAGATAGTAGTGAAACTACAGTAGCAGAGTTAGCAGATATTGAGAGTTCAGCCCTTGAAGTTGGTCAAGTGACCAGAAAGAAGCTAATGGAACTACAGAAGAAGGATACATCGTTGACTGATTTGTTCTTCAGAGTTGTTGATCAAGAAGAGATGCAACAAACTCCTGCCTGTTATTATCTAAAGGAAGCATCGACCTGCAGATATACCAGGAAATGGTAAATGGGGCAAATATCATCAAATTTTGATTCCATATCCATTGAGGAAGCAAGTGGTAGCAGTAGCGCACGAGTCTGGACATATTGGAATCAGGAAGATTGTTGAGAAGATTATGAAGTATTTTTTCTGGCCTGGACTTCACAAGGATGTTAGCAGGTTTTGCAGAGTGTCACACATGCCAGATAGCTGGAAAACCGAATGAAACCATTCAGAAAGCCCCTACAACCCATAGAAGTTATAGGAGAACTCTTTAGCAAGGTGATTATAGATGTGGTTGGGCAGTTTCTGAAAACAAAGAAAGAAATGAATATTTGTTAACATTAATGTGTCCAGTGACAAGGTATCCTTAGGCGATTCTTGTAAGAAGTATAAGTACAAAGGTAATTGCTGAGAGGTTGGTGGAGTTTTTCTCCAAGTTTGGAATACCAGAAATTGTGCAAAGTGATAGAGGAACGAACTTTACTTCAAAATTGTTCCAGGATGTGATGAACTTGTTAGTAGTGAAACAACAGTTATCAACTGCTTATCATCCAGAGACTCAAGGAGCCTTGGAAAGGTTCCACCAGACATTGAAAAGTATTTTAACAAGTACTGTAATGAATCAGGAAGAGAATGGGATGCTGGTTTACCCTTGATGAATCAGGAAGAGAATGGGATGCTGGTTTACCCTTGTTTGAAGTAAGGAATGCTTATCACGAGAGTATGGGATGTTCACCGAATGAAATGATTTTTGGTTGAGACGTGAGAGGTCCATTGAAGATTCTTGCAGAGAATTGGGAAAAAATTCTAGAGGAAATCCAAGGAGAATTTGTGAAGAACTTGAGGAAAAGGTTAAAAGAAATGAGAAAATTCTCTTTAGAAAATCTGAAAATAAGTCAAGAGAAAATGAAAAGGAGATATGATGCTAAGACTAAGCTAAGAAATTTTAGTGTAGGACAGTAAGTTCTAGTGTTCTTACCAGTGAAAAGATTTCCCCGTACCAATAAGTTTCAAGGTTCTTATAGGATAATAGAGAAGTTAAGTGATAGAACTTATGTGATTGAAACACCAGGAAGAAGGAAACGATAGCGGAAGATACATGTGAATCTTTTGAAACCCTTACTTCTCAGAGACTAAAACTGAAACAGAGTCAGTAATGCAGACAACTTCATCTACAGAAGACGATGATGGCTACGAATTGGGAGCTGAAAGCAAGTTGAACAATTCTTCAATATTGGAAAATTTAGAAGATAAATTAAAACATCTGAGTGTTCAGCAAAGTAGTGAATTAAGTGAAATGAATCAAAGTTTTCCTGAAATTTTTGCAAATGTACCTAGGCGAACTGATCTGACAAAGCATGAGATAAAGATCAGAGAAGATGGAAAACCTTTTACACAGAGAGCTTATCGCTTATCACCTTTTCACAGAGATGTTTTGAAGAAAGAGGTGGAATATTTGTTGCAGCATGGATTAGCAGAACCAGTTCAAGTTATTATAGTTCTCCTTGTGTGTTAGTGAAGAAACCAGATGCCTCATTTAGGATGTGTGCTAATTATAGGAAACTGAATTCCATCAGTGTGGCTGACAATCATCCCTTTCCTCTTATTGGTCAATTACTTGATAATATTGGGCAAGCCAAGTTTTTTTCCAAGATAGACTTGTTGAAAGGATATTATCAAATTCCCTTAGATGAGGATGCTAAATTGCTGTCAGCTTTCATTACTCTTTGGACTGCATCAATACACTGTTTTGCCATTTGGTCTGATGAATGCACCTGCAACATTCCAACGAGTGGTGAATCAGCTGCTAGGATCCATAGAAGGAGTGGGTGTATACCTTGATGACATTGTGATTTATTCTAATACATGGGAAGAACATCTGAAGATTTTAAGGAAAGTGTTCCAAGAGACTACAGGAAGCAGGATTAACATTCAACTTACAAAAAAGTGAGTTTGGAAAGACAACTGTTCATTAGCTAGGATCTGAAGTTGGAAAAGGCCTTCTCGCTCCTGTTGACGGTAATGTAGAAGGTATCCGCAAGGCTACCCCCTGATGCATCCGACTGTGGAATTGGAGCTGTTCTACTTCAAGAAGATGACAACAGCATATTCCATGCAGTCAGTTTCATGTCTTCAAAACTGAAATAGCATCAGAAAACTTACTCAACAATCAAAAAAGAAACATTAGCATTAATCACAGCATTGAAAAAGTTTGAAGTGTATGCGAACCGACATAAGAAATGAAATTTTAGTGTTGTCTGACCACAACCCTATCTCATTCATCAAGAAGATCAAAAATAACAATCAGAGACTGACCAGGTGGTCTTTATGCCTGCAACCGTGTAATGTAAAAGTGAAACATATTTCAGGAAAAAATAATGTCATAGCAGATTATTTATCCTGTTGTGAATTGCTGGATTCAAACCTGGGATAACTAATCTTCTTGGGGGAGGAATTTCATGATGTTGCCTTGAAATATGTATATCATCCCATAGTTTTGATATATTTACTCTTCTATTGATCATGTGTTATGTATAATACTAATGATTATTGAAATATTATGTGTAGTATAGTGTCAAATCTCAAAGAGTTAATAATTTGGATAACTTAACAGCGTAATTTAGAATTAATAATACATTTTAATAGTAACGTAGTATATGAGGAACATGTGTGTCCTAGCGAAGGGTTTGCTTCACTTCAGCTGTCATCGCAAAAGACATCCGCATTGACAGGTCGAGATAACAATTGCTGATTCGCACTGGAAACCAACTTGAGTTTTTCATTTTGTTTTTAAAACATGCCAATCCTAATTAGCCTGTTGCAATCTGTTTGATCATATAAAGGTTTCTGTAAAAGCTGTGTCTCATACGGGAAGAAGATAAATGATTTCGTAATGTTACATACATAGCTCTGATCACGTATGCATTTTTGAGAGTAAGAGCACATGGCAATTGCATCATGTTTAAGATTGCATTGCTCTGATCATGTATTGTCCCAATTGCGTTCAAAACATTTTACTTTCCTTTGTATCTCATACCCAAAATGCCTTAATGACGTCATATGATTGTTTTATTTCATACTGGAATTCTCAGATTTATTCATTCTAATTTGAGAGACCATTAACTGTGGTTCTCTCTCTCTCTCTCTCTCTCTCTCTCTCTCTCTCTCTCTCTCTCTCTCTCTCTCTTCAAAAGAGAGTAATTTTAATGTAATGTATTTGTGATCACTGGTATCAAATATAGCTTTTGAGATCTGAGTGTAGGAAAAGTGTAAAAATTTGAAATGGCTCCAGACAAAAAAGTGTGTTTTGTGAATCAAAGCAGCTACAAGTTATACAAAGGCTTTCACAAGTTTGTGTAAGGTAAAGTGAATTTTACTTATTATTACCATGTTATAATAAGGTATATTAGGGAATTTTTGCCTAAGTGAAATTATTTTATTGATAAATCTTTTGTGTATTTTGTGTGTTCTTGTGTTTTCAATTTCTTGGTTTTTTCAAAAAATTTTTTTGTGATTTAACATTTATTTACTTAGCAATTTAAGTATTTCTTAATAACTGAACATTGCATACTTGATTTAATTTTCATTTACTAAGATTTTCTTTTCAAATCTTGAGTAATTCTTGATAGTTTAAATTTTGTTTGATTAATTTAATTTCTTGGTAAATGAAAGTTTTTGTGAAATAGTTTTGTTTAATAATTTAATTCAAGAATTAATAAAATTTTGTGTTGTTTTCAAGTAATAATAATTTTTTTAGACTATGAATTCTAATTGTAAATTTTGAATTTAAAAATAAATTTTTGCATTTAATATTTTTAAAAAACAGTGTTTCATTTATTGACCACCAGTTAATAGGATTAATTGTGTGTGCATAAGGCAAAGTGATAAACATGTTTTGTTCCTTTAGTTTTGCTGAAGTGAATTAAGACCAGGGACGTGATGCCCTTTTACTCTAGTATATTTCTTGTTTAATTGTTGATACCTCACACTAGTCTTGATAAACTTAGTTTGATTTTTCATGTGATTAATGAACTTTTTAAGGGATCACTGTTACCTTTAGAGTACTCAGTCGTAATTCTTTTTGTGATGAGAGTTCAGGTATCTGGCTGCAGTGAGGTAAATTTTAGAAATCTGTGATTAGTTGTGTAATAACCAGGTACTTGGTACGCATCATAACAATATATATATATACACAGTATATATGTATATATATAGATTTAGTTATTTAAAAATATATATGTACATGTATATATATATAACCATAAAATAGATTAGACTTCTTATTTCACGTCCTTTCCTGTCAGAGGAGGCAGCTCCAGAAGAAATCACCCTTCCGTTTCTTCAGCGACATTATGGAATGTGGTAGTTCTTCATTGGAGGGGTGGATAGAGCTCTCGGCTAGCACGCTGTTGGTCCAGTGTTCGACTCTCCGACCGGCCAATGAAGAATTAGAGGAATTTATTTCTGGTGATAGAAATTCATTTCTCGTCATAATGTGACTCGGATTCCACAATAAACTGTAGGTCCCATTGCTAGGTAACCAGTTGGTTCTTAGCGACGTAAAATAAATCTAATCCTTCGGTCCAGCCCTAGGAGAGCTGTTAATCAGCTCAGTGGTCTGGTTAAACTAAGAGATACTTAACTTTTTTTTATGGAATGTGGTTTCTGGCACCGCTCTTGCCCACAGATGTTTTTTGGACTTGCATGCCAGCATCGTGTGACTCCTTCTCGGTCTCCATCCAAGTGTTGACCCACAAGCAACATTGATAAATGTCGCTGATCTTAATCCAAATGGTAAATGTTTCATTAATCTGCACAAGCACGGCTGATGTGAAAAATTAACAAAAACTTGAGTGGCTGTTCTTAATCCTTTTAATTAAGAGGAACAGTAATCGTTCTTGGTGATAGGCGAAAGGAATGTTAATTTTGTTAGAAGCTTCGTTACTGGTAAACTACAACAGTCCCGGTTATTACTTTTGTAAAATCATTATTGATAGTAGTGTTATAAACACATGGGATCTTTTTGGTAGACTCATTCAACCCAAGCTGTTTGTAAAGTTCAGATGTTACTTGTTTACACAACGGTACATTGCACATATATTATGAATTTGCAGATTTACAGAAGATTAATTTTACTTATAAATTCTTTATAATTGTACCTATTGGTATTGCCCTATAAATATTTATAAAAGTACCAATAGTCCTTGAAAATATAGCAAACGCAGCTGTGTAGCTGAACATTTGCATAGCCATGAGTCGAATAAACTAAGAGATGTAGGACAGCAGTTCCCTGTAACTTTCACAGCCAGAATTACTACTGCTATAGAAAGACAAATTCATTAACAAATTCTGTCCTTCTAAACTTATATAAAATCGTTTTATAATTATTATTATGTCAGAGAGCAAAATTCTACTGTTTCTGTAAATGAAGTCAGACACTTTTTATCATCATTAAATATCAAGAGCTTCAATTCACACATTTTCACCGACACAGTTATTATTTATAAATATACACAAGCATAAAGAATGCTTCAAGAAAACAAAAGATAGAGATACGAGGGAGAAAGGGAAAATGATCCATAAGAAATCAGGAATGACAGAATTAGAAAGAGAATCTCAAAGGGTAGTTTGAGAAAAGGAAACTCAAATGACTCATTACAGCCCTGGAAGTAAACAGAACTGACGTCATTATCAACCAGTTTCCTGTCATTGCAAAGTGCAAATCAACCAACTAACCAACCAACTGTCATTGCAAAGTGCAAATCAACCAACTAACCAACCTACTGTCGTTGAAACTTGCCCAAACACAACCGTCAGAGTTGCAACTCAACGCAAAACGGTGAATAGAATATACACACTGCCATGGGCTTAAAGAGGTCAGTGACTGGTCAGTCAGCTTTTTTGAAGGTAATCTGATCACATTCTTTATCGGCAGTCGCGACTGAGGACGCGCTCATCCCTTTTAATAGCTTTAGAGGAAGATGATCTTATCAGAAGGATATCAGCCAGAGACGTCAAAGGGCAACGCTTGCCTAAGCTCATTTACAGGATTTGGGATTAACACAATTCAAATGAATTTTATTCATTGACGCAGTTTATGCTTTGCTCAACAACGCGGATATGTATGCCTTTGTAATTATATGTATATATATATATATATATATATATATATATATATATATATATATATATATATAGACAGATAGATAGATAAATAGATAGATAGATGGCTAGATAGTAACAGAACAAATCAGTCAGAACGCAAGAGATAAGGAAATTAATATTAATTAATTAAATTAAGGTCATAAACATAAGCAACAAAAGTACACAAGCCGTAACTGAGTAAGCCCTGGACTTTGGCCCAGTTAGTAGTTTAAAATGAACTTTCATATGCGTTTAACTATCACTGTTACATACAGTGCATTTAGCTTGTAAGTATTTCACAGAATTTAACACAGTTAAAAAATAAAGTGCGTGCATGTAGAACTGAT
Organism: Macrobrachium rosenbergii; assembly: GCF_040412425.1. NCBI lineage: Eukaryota > Metazoa > Arthropoda > Malacostraca > Decapoda > Palaemonidae > Macrobrachium > Macrobrachium rosenbergii. The sequence goes on from NC_089750.1 coordinate 20,314,540, forward strand.
TCAATTGGAAACAGAATAGCGTGGAAGTTCATGAGTGCCAACTTCATAAGAGGCTCAAGCAGGATATAGTCAAGAAGATTTTATATGTACAGTACTAACATTCATGAGTAACTCTTATTCCAGTGGTTGGTGTTTTCGTCAAACCAGAAAGAGAGCCTGGATTCGGTTCCCGAGGGAGGCCGAACCTCTTGTACCTCTGTTGACGTAATCAGTGACTATCGCTCTTAACGTCAAGTCGACACCAGGGATCATCCCGAAATCCTTTTTGAGAACCGGGAAGGTAACATCATCCGGCGTCAATCTGCTCAAGTAGAAAAGACGTCAAGGATATACAGTACTGTATATATATATATATACAGTATATATGTATATATATATATATATATATATATATATATATATATATATATATATATATATATATATATATATATATATATATATATATATATATATATATATATATATATATATATATATATATAATGTATATGTGTGTGTGTGTCGCTTTTCAGGGTAAGCAGGACCGATTTTTTTTCTTTGTAATTTCCAAAATCAGTACCAACTGACTCATTTTAACGCCTGCAATAGTCGTGCTTAAACCACCAATTGTTCTTATGTATGCCTGTATGTCTTGAGCTTGGATTTCATTGGGGCGGGGGCTGTGGTTGTTGGCCTGGAAATAATGAGGAAATGGAAAGACACTGAAAAATTGAGTTGACTATCATGTGTGGTGACTTTAAATAGTGGACATGACTTATAAATCTGAAAACGAGTAAATAGAGCACGCCTTGTTAAATTAACGCTATTCCATAAGAGATTGGACATTGTAAGTTTTGATTTTTCATTAAAGAATTCTCGTCGGCATATCGATGTGATGCGATGAAAAGTTCTCCTAAACCTAATTCTGTGTTAACTACAAAGGAAAGAGAGGTCAGTTTCTTAGCTTATCGTCCATTAAAAATTCATTTTCACTGGCCAGGAGGCTTCTTACAACCGGTATCTAAAAAATTATATAACTGTTGTTTTACCAAAACTCTTTCGTTGTTTTTTTATATGCCCCGATGTTCAGTAGGATAGTGAGTTTCAAATTGTTAAAAGGAAAATCTCTGTCTCCGAGCTTATAGAAAATCAGTCTGCAGTTAGCATAATGAAAAAAGTGGTTTGAATATTTATCGGGAATAGAGGAAGTTGTGGCGTTATATTTTGATAATGATAGCCTCCAGGGAGTAGGAATGGTAACTTTTAAAGCGAAAGCACGGAATTTAAGTTCCGGTGTGTTATGATTTTTAATTCATTGGACTGAATGATGTCTTGAGCTATCCCGGAAGTCGACTACTATCTGAAGGATCCGAAGCAAGAAATGTATCTGTATAGTTTTCTAGTGGAATAATGTTTTACTTCCCGATTTGCTGAACAGCTTTTCTGGTATGTTCAAAATCAAAAAACTTTTCAAGATGGCTTGTATGACATATAATATGGAATAGTGACACATTAGTAAGTACTCCCTGTCAAATTCTGTCCTGCAGTATCAATGTTTAAGATTTAATTTTTTTTTTATTGTTATTTATTTTATTTATTTATTTATTTATTTTGTCCTGGAATGATAATAGTAGTAGGAAAGTCTTAGATTAAGAACTGTGCCCGTCTTGTGGCGAATCTTACCCCCAGTGAAGCGCCCTGTTTCCTTACCTTTTTATTCATTTATTTATTTATTTTTGTAACCACGCTAGTCACGGGATTCTGCCTCTATAATCGTAGACCCCGTATGATTTATTCAGAATGAAGGTACCGCGTTTCAGGCTTCGGGATAGTAAGTAACGCCCCTGAGGACGGGACTTGCCGTTTCGACCTTCTCTCATATTACCGTCATATTTGACGGCATGGGTACACTGGTTATGTAATGAAATGGACATTATCAAACAAATTGATTGATTATATCTAAATGTTGCAATGGATCCATGCATATTATTATTATTATTATTTTTATTATTATTATTATTATTATTATTATTATTATTATTATTATTATTATTATTATTATTATTATTATTATATTATTAAACTTCCTGAATTACACACAACCATTGTTAAAAACTAATGCCATCTTTTCATTGTTAAAAATATTGCCAGATGCCATTAAAGCCTTTTCAGTTGTGAAGTGTCTTAAGGGAAAAATATGTAACATTTATTTCTAAGCAATAAATCAAGTGAAGGGTCACTATCAAACATCTCAAGCCTTCATAAGATGCTTGTTATATCCTTCAAAGGTAGCAACGCGTTATTATTTTGAAAGATGACGACAATTGCAGACTCCTGATCTGCTACTTCAGTGACGTTCACAAGGTATTTACTCTTAATTTTGTTTCTTTTACACCTGTCCTTGTTTTATATAATTTCAGTTGGGTTTGTTGACAATTCTTCATTTAATCGCCCTCTCTCTCTCTCTCTCTCTCTCTCTCTCTCTCTCTCTCTCTCTCTCTCTCTCTCTCTCTCTCTCTGTTACATGCATTTTTCGACCATATTCCTTTGATTTTGCTAAAGCCACTTCAACCGCATTTTATATTTACCGTCTCTTTCACCTTTTCTTTTTTTATTACAATTATTATTAATTAAACTCTCTTGAAATCTTTGGTGTGGTCTAAATTTTCCTTCAGCATTTCGGCATCATCAATGTTTGTCACTGAAACGTTAGACAAATCATTTATCAGTTAACACATTCACTTTACTACTTGCGATCTCCTCGAATCAGTATCTTTTTTTTCGGATAACATATCAGATCCTTTCCTTGCATTTACGATTCACTCCTTATCAGTCGTTTTATTTGATAGGCTTGATAACGGTATTAAACGTTCGTCCATTTCAATGAAACAAAAGATGTTGCTGTTATTTTCACGATTTGGCTTCCGTAATAAGACATTAGCTTATAAATTCTTTTTATTTACATCCTCTTACATCAATAGCTTTCCTATGGTCGGTAACACGTTACTGAATATTCGTCTCTTAGTAAGAAACAATATATTCATTCATATGCTCACGATCAATACATTTTTGCTGTGGATAACATATCAGATCTCCGTCCTTGGCTTCTTTGCGAAGACTGTATTCAATCGGCATACTAATAAACTAAGGAGACAGATGTATACGTCTGCTGCTGTCCCTCGCTAAGAAACAAAAGCAGCCTCTCTCCGCCGCTGCTGCTATTATTTCCCCGATTTGTTTCTGGAGGTTAGGGCGAGCCCCTCTTTAATCCGGGCGCTTTTCCTTCCGCGGGAGAGGAAGGCAATAAATCAAGCACCGCAGATCCCTCGCCTATCGAGAAAGGCTTCCAAGAGCCACAGTGCTTGAATCTCAATGGTGTGAATTCGAATCACTTTGTGTGTGTCTGTAGCAAAGGTGGCCCGAATTAAATTGCTCTATCGATCTGGTGCGTTCTTTCCGCTGGTGCCTCTCTTCTTCTTCTTCTTCTTCTTCTTCTTCTTCTGTAGTACTAGTAGTAGAAATAGCCTAGCCAGCTCCCCCCTTCTTCCCCCTTGCATCACAACGGGGGGCGATAACTTACCTCCCTGGTAGTCTGAGTTATCTGATCATCAAAGAAAGTCTGAGCAGCGTCGTATTTCCTTTTTAAGGTGCCCCAGAAGGAGGCCGACGACTCTGTTGCAGATTTCAGCCGCCGTAACACTAGACTAGGCCAGAACGCTTTCACATACGACAGCGAAGTGATGGAGGTGAAAGGTTGTGTTTAAGCGTATTTGTTCCGTTTGATTCGAGACTAAAATATTGTCGGTATAACTAACTTTTAAATGAAGTGGACAAAGTCTCCAAAGGGAAATCTGTAACGACGTTTTTAGCCCCAATGAATTATCATTTAGAAATATACTCAACCTATTAACACGGAAATGAAAAGAAGGGATTTTTTCAATCCTTATCTTCAGATCTGCACAGAGTGAGTGTGGGAAGAATTAAATACCATTATTCTAATTTCATCTGCGGCAGAGAACCACCTCATTAAAAACGTCCCTTTACTAATGGATATTGCGTTAAAAATGTTAGAATGATCATTAGAGTCATTTTTGTATGCGTATGCTGTAATCATTATTACTTTTCGCTTATTACAGCAGGAAATAAATCCTCGCAGCTGCTGCTGCTGCTGCAGCTCCAGCCTCTGCTGCTACTGCTGCATATTAAAGCTGTACCGAAGCCGTATCATCAACAGAACTTTAAATGGCGGATTAAAGAAGCAATGAAATTGGAATAGGCACATATCCATCATCCGGGAATGAAAAAGAAGTTTTATGAAATCACGACTGTGGGGGACGGGGGCAGGGGAGAGTGGGGGAGGGGGGTGTTACAGGGAAAGAGGAGGAGTTTTGATTATATTCCTGAATAATAACAGCAATTAACTATTATCGAATGACAACATTTTCCCGCCATTTACGATACAATTACTCTCCCTTTCATTTCGCGGCTTAATATTTCATTCATGCTGTTTGTTCGCCAATAAATCGGAGCAAAGCAAATATTCCGGTCATTTCGAATTGCCTCGTTAATCCGGACTCATTCGTGGGACTCATGTCTATTTTTTTTTCGATCTCTCTCTCTCTCTCTCTCTCTCTCTCTCTCTCTCTCTCTCTCTCTCTCATTTTACCTGATAATCACTGCTGATTAGTCGTTTAAAGATTTATTGCTTACGAATGTGGGTATAATGAAGACTGGGGCTTGACGAATACGTCACAGACTAAATACGTTATCAAGAACAGCATGTTTAGCACAGACAGATGAGGTGTATTTATAAACATGTTTTCTCGAACAACTCGTGTATTATGTCATAAGCCGTACATATTTATTACTAAGAGCATACTTGTATCACGGAATATATACCCGTTTTAGTAATTACATAAGTGTATTACCAGTTAAATAGGTGAATAAAAAAATGCTGAAGTCCATTATCAACCACTTAGGGGTGTAAAGTTAAGTATACCTTAGTTTAACCAGACCACTGAGCTGATTAACAGCTCTCCTAGGGCTGGCCCGAAGGATTAGATTTATTTTACGTGGCTAAGAACCAATTGGTTACCTAGCAACGGGACCTTCAGCTCATTGTGGAATCCGAAACACATTATAACGAGAAATGAATTTCTATCACCAAAAGTAAATTTCTCTAATTCTTCATTGACCGGTCGGAGAATCGAACGCGGGCCCTGCAGAGTGCTAGCCGAGAACGATACCAACCCGTCAAATGAGGAACTAACAAAACCGTATGCGTGCATCACTAAATCGTCAGCTTTTTGCAAAGTCCCTAAGCGATGCTTTTCAGATGACAGTGGCATATGTAATAACACTGGTGTTGTGATGACCTCAAAGTTGGACCACAAGTCACACCAGATGCTTCGAAAACTCCACAAGTTCATAGGGGCGTTTATAATAACATATATGCAGCACAATCCCCATAGGCGTATCGTAAGCCGGAAAATGACCTCGAGACTCCATAAACCACATAGATGTGTTTATGATCAGTGTATCACAGCTCCCATGCGTGTATCCCAACCACATAAATGTTTCAAAAGCTCCTCTAAATATGTTGCTAATCTTGTACCATAGTAGTACAGTATATCACAAACCACTTAGGTCTCTCACAAAATGCATATGTGTACAGAAACCACATACGCTAATTACTAGCCAGCTATAAGCCACTTAGGTGTCACAAACTGTTGAGCTGTAGTACATGCTATTCATGACTCAGAGGTATCGCAGACTACGTGTGTGTATCACAAACAGTGTGCGGTACATGTGTCACTAACATGTGATCGAAATGTACATATGCTTATGCTATATGCTATAATATATATATATATATATATATATATATATATATATATATATATATATATGTGTGTGTGTGTATATATATATATATATATATATATATATATATATATATATATATATATATATATATATATATATATAATAAATGTGTGTGTGTACTGTTGTGTGTAAGGTGGTTCCAAAGTAAGGAAGACAGACATAACTGACTTGTTTATATTTTAGTCGGTCAACTGATAAATGATCTCTGTGAAAAAAGTAATAGTAGCATTACCTGCTTCATATACCTCCATCGAATACTCATCAGCTGCTCATCGTCTCCAACTTCCTGTTTGTACACTGCACACCTCACCTCTTGCATGCAGTGGAACTTCAGCTCCCTCCAGGTACCATTTTCTTGTTCATTTTCTTCTCCTTCCCTACCCTCCCAAACTATGTATCCTTCTAGGCCAGTCTTTGCATTCTCCCCATGTGATCAGACCCTCCTTCAACAAACATAACCGTTTTTTCACCTCTACTGACTTTCATACATCGGCGTCCTATCTTGATATTTTGTCTCCCTTCTCACTCCAGTCGTAGCTACCACCCTCTTTCTTTCATGGGCACATAACATCCACACTTTGCTTTCTTAAAGGGGTGTTTGCTTAACAGCTTTTTACATTTACATTACTGTTGTTTACGAAGACACTCTCATTCTTTTCTGAGGTTTTAAAACGCTCCATATTGTCTAATTCTACCATCTTACATTATGTTTAGTTCTCAAAACCTACACGTCAGAGCTTCCACCAATCTCCTTATCATTCCTTGCTCCATCTTCTTGGCATACATTTACCTTCAAAATCCTTCCCTGGCTAATATGCATTTCATAGTTTCGTCTCCTCCAAAATCCTCGTAAGCCGACTACAAAATCTTGTATCTAAGTGAAGGAAGGGCAAATGAAAAAACCCCAAATTAATTTGGAGTTGAGGTTTTGTGGTAACAACGTATCCGAGAGGTCAAGAGGTCACTGAAGGTATTACAAATACGTTTATGTCTGGAAAACCTGACCTTTGGATTATTTAATAGTTTTTACGTTTTTCGCCAGTTTCCGTAGCGTTTTCTCAATTCTAACCAATGTTCATTATCAACTGTAAGTATACACACACAAACCACATATGTATATATATTTTTCTTTCTTTCTTTATGGATTTATTTATATCAGTTGTATTCCACCTATGGACAATTAAAAATGTAAAATGTTAAAATAAACGATCGAAGGAGAGGTTAATTGGCGGACGAAACTGTTGAGCAATTTTTTAACATTGTAAAGTTTACATTTTCTTTATGTGGTATACGATTGAGAGATATATCAACGTGTCTGAGAAGATTACCAGTATTATTATTATTATTATTATTATTATTATTATTATTATTATTATTATTATATATATATATATATATATATATATATATATATATATATATATATATATATATATATATATATATAAATGGATGTATGTGTGTATGTGCCAGAATAACTCTGAAACGCATTGAGCATTTTCAACCAAACTTGGTGTACATATGACTTACTATCTGGAAAAGAATACTGTGGGGGTAAGATATCACTGGCACCACAGTGGGGGCGGTGTGTGGGAAGGTGTTGACATGTAAAAATAACAGAAAACTACAGATATTAGTGTCTGATCCATAGTTTTCGAGGTCACTGAAATGAATAGTGACACTCCCGATGCATTTCAAGTATAAGTTCAGCCCCGATAGGAATGGGCGGTGGGAAGGGGCTGACATGTAAAAATAATGAAAATGACAGGTATTAGTGTCTAATCCATAGTTTTCAAGGTCAGTGAGATGAATAGTGACATTCCCAATGCCCTTTAAGTCCAAGTTCAGCCCTGATAGGATGGGGGTGTGAGAAGGGGTGGGAAGGGGATGGCATGTAAAAATAATCGAAAATGACAGATATTAGTGTCTAATCCACAGTTTTCGAGGTCGCTGATATGAATAGTGACACTCCTGGTGCCCTTTAATCCAAGTTCAGCCCCGATAGGAGCGGGGGTGAGAAGGGGTGGGAAGGTGATGACATATAAAAATAACCAAAAATGACAGATACAAGGTATGTTCAATAAGTAATGAGAAAATGTCAGGAGAGACACTATTTATTTTCATACGCTTACACAACTTTGTCTCCTTCAAAATAATTGCCTCTCGCAGCTACACACTTCTGCATGTGTCTCTCCCAGTCCTGGAAGACCTCCTCAAAGTCCTTTTCAGTAGTCCCTTCAGGTAACTTTCCGATGCCTCTTTCAGCTCCTCTGTTGACTGGAATCTGGTTCCCCTGAGGCTGTCTTTCATGCATGGGAACAGGAAGAAGTCGCAAGGGGCTAGGTGAGGGCTGTAGGGTGGGTGTTGTACCACTTTCATTCCCCTGTTGGCCATCCAGGTGGTCACCAGCATTGACTTGTGGCATGGGGCATTGTCCTGGTGGAACCACCACTGACCACTCCTCCACTGCTGAGATCTCTTCTTCCTCATCTTCTCCCTGAACCTTTTCAGAACAGTAAGGTAATATTCCTTATTGACAGTTTGACCTTGAGGAACCCATTCAATGTGAATGAGCCCTGGGAGTCAAAGAAAGGAATAACCATGGCCTTCTCTTGCGACCTGCTCATCTTTGCCTTTTGGGTCTGGGGAGGTTGCGTGGCTTCCACTGAGCACTGACGTTTGCTCTCAGGGTCGTAGGTGAACACCCAACTCTTGTCGCAAGTCACTACTTTATTCAGGAAACCTGAATCAGCCTCTATCATTTCGAGAATGTCAGTGCAACATTCCACACGAATCTGCCTCTGGTCATCGGAAAGGATCTTTGGCACAAACTTGACACAGACTTTGTGGAGCTTCAGATCTTCGGTCAGAACTGTCTCTGCTATGCCAACACTAATACCAACAGCTTCAGATAGCATCCTCACAGATATTCGACGGTCTTGCATCACTAACCTTTGCACTTCCTCAACGTTTTCCTCCTTGCATGCACTTTTCGGTGCTCCAGATCTGGGTTCATCCTCAACCTGTTCATTTCCGTCAGAAAATCTGTTAAACCACTGATAGAAACTTGCTTGGCTCATCTGTTCATCCCCATATGCCTCCTTTAACATTCCATAAGCTTCTTGTTTGGTTTTCTTAAGTTTAACACAAAATTTGATGGCGTAACGTTGCTCTATGTTTCCCTGCATTTTGACAAGTGTTCACAGATTGGCAAACCAGATCAGACTGGTTCCACAACGTTCACCGCTGCACTCAGACCTACAAATATAGAAAGTTCCCAGTTTGTCATTTTATAGAATATATGTATGTGTACTTCACCGTGAAGTAGTATTTTGATCAAATCATATTTAGTATCTCACCAGACATTTTCTCATTATTTATTGAACATACCTCGTATTAGTGTCTAATCCATAGTTTTCGAGGTTGCTGATATGAATAGTGACACTCCCGAAGCTGTTCAAGTCCAGTTTAGCCAGTTTAGTGAGAAAGGTGGAAAAATCAAATATAAAAAATGACAGATGTTGTGTCTAATCCATAGTTTTCTAGGTCGTTGGGATGAATAGTGGCATGCCCATTGCCCTTTAAGTCCAAGTTCAGCCCAGATAGGATGGGGGGTGAGAAGGGGTGAAATATAAAATGTCAAAATTACTGGCCAATGTAGCTGAAGCAACTGTCTTAACAGGAAATGGAGAGAGCGAGAGTGGGAGGAAGAGGAAGTGAGAGAGAGAGAGAGAGTAGAGGGGGTGTTGGGAGGAAAGAAGAGAGAGAGAGAGAGAGAGAGAGAGAGAGAGAGAGAGAGAGAGAGAGAGAGAGAGAGTAGACGGGGTGTTAGGGAGGAGAAAGAGAGAGAGAGAGAGGGAGGCAGGTTATCAGAGTTTTACCGGGGAGCGCCAGGTTGGTCAGCTAGTATATATATACATAATGTATGTATATATATTTATATATATATGTGTATAAATATATATATATATATATATATATATATATATATATATATATATATATATATATATATATATATATATATATATATATATATATATATATATATATATATATATATATATGTGTGTGTGTGTGTGTGTATTATATGCATATGTATGTGTATATTATACATATATATATATATATATATATATGAATGTCTTGTACTGTAATGTATGATATATATTATATGCATATATATGTATATATACAATAAGAAGAAGTAGAAACAGTTCGTTGGTCTTAAATTTATATTTACAATAGATGCTATGAATTAGTTATTTAATGTGATAGTATCTTGAAATGAGTAAATCTGATTGATGTTGTTGTTTTATCTTGCACAAACTTTCTTATTATAAATACACCTAGCAAGAAACTGCTGTGGTATAAAATTAATGAAGTTCCTTTGTATCATATACTTATAAAAGTGCATGTAAATTAAATGCCCGAATGCATACTAATATACATTTCATCCATGTATGTAATATAAATAAATTCGTACTGTTCTGTATGTTGCGGACAAGTCATGCAGTTCCAGGCCGACAACATGGGTTTTGCAGCAAAAAAGAAATCTGTGTATAAATTACAAGGAATCCCCCTGGGCTAATTGATGGTGGGAGAAAGAAAAAAAAAGAAAAAATGTAGTCTGTGAGCTCCAGACATTACGGGGAAACCTATGATCTGGCGAGTGAAGGTCAAAGGGAAAAAAAAAGAGAGAGAGAGAGAGAGAGAGAGACGAAACTTCTAGGACACGCAAGACACAAAGAGATAAGAAGTCAGAGGTAATCGGAAATAAAGAGATCAACTGATTCTTGCAACAGAATAGACCATAGGGATGACCCCAGGGAGCGGGGCGGGGGTGGGGGGGTGGAGTTTAAGAGGCTGTTAGAGAAGACAGAGGCGGATAGAGTGGAGTGTGCAAGATAAATTATCTTATTTTTTAGCATTTTACTAATGTATATTCAGAAAATTTTTCTGCACTCTTTGTTTTCGAAGTTTGTCTTTGGCTTTTTCATTCTTGTGTTTTTTTTTTACTTTTCTTTGTGAAGTTAGTTCATTTGGTCACCAGTGTAACGTTGATTGACATTTACATATTTGTTCCCTTTGTAATACAGTGCAAAATATTATAAATATATGTATATATATGTGTGTATATATATACTTATATATATATATATATATATATATATATATATATATATATATATATATATATATATATATATATATATATATATATATATATATATATATATATATATATATATATATATATATATGTGTGTGTGTATACACTAGCTGACCAACTCTGGTGCTGCCCAGGAAAACTCTGAATGACAACTGATAAACTCTCTCTCTCTCTCTCTCTCTTGTTAAGATAGATGCTTCAATTACTGTAAAATGCCCAACATTTTTGACATTTTGTGTTTCACCCCTTCTCACCCCCCCATTCCTGTCGTGGCTGAACTTGGACATAAAGGGCATCGGGAGTGTCACTATTAATTACAGTGACCTCGAAAACTATGGATTAGACACTAGTATTTGTTGTTTTGGTTATTTTTACATGTCACCCGCTTCCCACCCCCACCCCCTACCCCCTTTGGTGCCAGTGATGTCTTACTCCCCACAGTATTCTTTTCCTGATAGTAAGTCAAATGTATACTGAAATGATTTATGATAAATCCATAGGGTTCATTTAATTACTAAGTCAATGGGCAAAACCAGCCCTGTTTCAGGGAATCCCTTCCCACCCCCACCCCCTTTGGTGCCCTGTGGTGCTAGTGATGTCTTACCCCCACAGTATTCTATCGCAGATAGTATGTCATATGTATACCAAGCTTGGTTGAAATTGTTTAATGCGTTTCAGAGTTATGCTGGAACATACACACACACACACACACATACACATACATACATACATCCATTTATATATATATATATATATATTATATATATATATATATATATATATATATATATATATTATTTACACCAATTTTGGCCGTTGCTCTTATGACCTGAATGACGCAACCACTCTCTCTTTCATGCGACCACAAAACACCTGCCACGTGTTAGTAATGTCAAAACTGTTGCTCCGATTGCTGTTTATTTCTTTCTGCCCCTGAAGCTATGGATTCCGACTCCCCTTTCTGCTTCCTGTGGTTCCTATAACTTACCTTTTAATATTCAGTACTATCAGTAGGAGAACCGACTCTTATGCTTCCCTGTTATCGTCTTTGTAATTGCTGAGTATCTAGTGTTCATGCATTCTATTTTGCCATAATTTCTATTTCAGTGCTACAAAATTTATTTCCTTTCAATTTTTGCGACAAAATGAGTCTAAGGACGAATTGAACCGTACTCCTAAAAAGATTACAATAATTTCACTGTTAGCATTTATGTGGAAGTCGGAATATTATCAAACATTTTAGAAACCTCTCACACACATTGGGCCGTGATTTCCTACAGAAGTTGGATCCATATTTGAAACACCTTTCATATTATACTCATGATAGCTCTCTAGTCCAAATATTTGCCGGTGCGTTTAAAACTCACAGTCGTAAATCTCATAATTAATGTCAGTTTTTAGTTTTCTGTAAAAAAAACTATTATGCATCTTTGTCTGTCCGTTCGCACTTTATTCTGGCCGCACTTTTTCTGTCCGCACTTTTTCCGTCCGCCCTCAGATCTTAAAAACTACTGAGGCTAGAGGGCTGCTAATTGGTATGTTGATCATCCACCCTCCAAACATCAAGTTTACCAAATTGCAGCCCTGTAGCCTCAGTAGTTTTTATTTTTATTTAAGGTTAAAGTTAGACATAATCGTGCTTCTGGCAATGATATATGATAGGCCACCACCGGGCCGTGATTAAAGTTCCATGGGCCGCGACTCGTACAGCATTATACCGAGACCACCGAAAGATAGATCTGTTTTCGGTGTCCTTGACTATACGCTGTACGGTAAACTCGATTGCACTGAAGAAACTTCGGCGCATTTTTTACTTGTTAAACTGAGAACTAAATTTTAAAAATTTCTGCCATTGTAGTAAATATAGACAAAAGTGGAAGTCATCGCTCTACTACAAAAATGGTAAAGGGATTTTGAGACTTTAAGAAATGGGAAATTATATGGTTGTCTCCCAGGAAATGATAATGTAGGCGAAGGAGCTGTTGGTATGATATGATCCTGTGGTTTTAGGCTGTCAAGCCAAGTACCGGGGCACTTTCGGCCACTCATCTCTAGAGTGGAAAGAGAGGGCTAGAGTAGTTGGACAGCAAGAAAAAAGAGATCCAGATAATTAGGGTGTTGAGAGAACGAACATTTCAATAGATTACTTTTTAGTAAAGGCTTAGGAGTTTCTAGCCTGGACACACCTAAAATCACAGAAACCATCAAGGCCACAAGTAACGTAGCTTCACAGGTTCTGTGAATAGATTGCATCGTGACGGAAAGTTAAAACATTACAATACGATGGGCAAAAGGTATCTGAAAAAAAAATACACTTCAGCTTACTCATTATTTTAATGTATGTATGCATATACATAAGTGTGAATATGTAGATACCCTATTTATGTGACTTATGTTCTTGAATACGTACATACATTTACAAACAAACAATCCATAAGTAATTAGAATCATAGAAGTATACACCTCAGTATGAAAGCTCGCTGCCCTCAGAATATGAAAAATTCAAGTTATGTTAGCGAAGGAAATCAATAGAAAATAATAGTTTGGATAGAAACATTCGCTTTGTTTATTCATTCATTTATTTATTTATCTTTACAAACTGAGCCTTCCTTTGGTTTCCATCGCCGCGGGCAGACTCCCGACCTTTGATAATCAGATGGGAATAATTTTACCAATCCATTCCAGCGGAGATATTAAACTCAGTTATTTATCAAAACGGGATTTTTTACCCCGACAAAAAGTAATCTCGATTTTTATTCTATAAGAGTAAAGTCATTTTGAAAATGACGCGAACACCAAAAAAAAAAAAAAAAAAAAAAAAGAACGGAGGAACTTTTTCGCTCCTTTTCTTTCCCCCTCTTTTTCTCGGCAGTCCTCAACAGATTTCCTGCTTCCAGTGGTTTTTTCTCCGCTAATGTGTTTAACTTTTTCAGTCGGACGTTAATGCCATTATTCGCCGCGTTTTCAGTATCGATGGGCATTACGCTTCAATTCTACCGAGAGATCGAAGATTTGTTGCTAAAAAGTATCTTTTGTTCCTTTCAGGAGGGTTTTTCTTGGTATGTTGTTAAACAACACGGTAACGTGGGCGTGGATGCATAGTATGCTGAGGCGTAACTGTGTATGCATGAAAATCTTTATACACAGAGACACACATATATGTGTGTGTGTATATATATAAATATATATATACGCATGGAGCAGAAAACGATAGAAATTATACAGTACTTGTTTTATGTTACTGTCTTGGCCGTTGGAAAATGTGGTAAAGACACACACACACACACACCTATATATATGTGTGTGTGCATGCATTTGCGTTTGTGTGTGTGTGTGTGTATGGGTGTATGTCATCTAATGAATACGTCAATGTCATCTCTGTTTACAAAACCAAAATATATATTTTCGAATCCTGCATGGGGTAGATACACTTGTCATATACGAATTTCTTTGGGGTTAAGTTATTCTCAAGGCAAATTACTCCATATTAAGGGATATTTTGACTATATATATATATATATATATATATATATATATATATATATTATATATATATATATATATATATATTATATATATATATATATATGTATGTATATATATACACACACACACACATATATATATATATATATATATATATATATATATATATATATATATACATATACTATATATATATAGGTAAATGTATATATAAGGAAAGAAAGAGTGAAACAACGGAGTGGTTGCTAGGCCTTTCGACTGCAGTGATCCTTTAGTAGCAGACTATTAATACATTCGTGATTCAGTTATACATACATACATACGTACATATATATATATATATATATATATATAAACACTCCGGACCCCTGGCGGATAACCTTACTTTAAAAACCAATAGGTAACACCGAGGGTCAGTGGCCTATGTCAGATAGGAACTACTCTAAAAGGAACAGGCTATCCATTAGCGTATTAGCCAACGAATCCTCTAAGGCCTTTTGCGTCACGCGGCGTTTAAGGCGATGGTGACGATAATGATACATATTTATGTATGTACTGTATGTATATATATATACATATATATATATACATATCTACAATTATACACATACACACACACACACACACACACACACACACATATATATATATATATATATATATATATATATATATATATATATATATATATATATATATATATATATATATATATATATATATATATATATATGTATATATATATATATATATATGCTTGTGGGGAGGTGTGTGTGTGTGTGTGTGAGAGAGAGAGAGAGAGAGAGAGAGAGAGAGAGAGAGTTATCATGAATGTGCTCCGTACCAGGAAATTTAGGTCACTACCTTAAGCCATCTTACACGTCTTGTGTGGGATTGCACGTTCATGCTCGCTTGCAAGTGCACAAGCACACGCTTATATAAGCAATTTTCCTGTCTTAATGCAGCCTTTGAATTGAGGATTTTTCTTTTTATTAATTCTCGTGTATCCCAAAAAAAAAAAAAAATAAGGACTCGTGGCGCCTATATCATTTTAAATGTAAGTTCCAAATGAGACGGAGTATGATGAACGCAGCTTACTGGGTAGGTTTTAGATATTTTTAATGATGCTTCTTATGTTAAATACCGGTAAACCGCAAGGCAAGAGATACAAAGCTAGGTTATTATTGTTATTTATGAAGTATGCATGTAGTGGAACAGTCCAAACAATAGTAAATTTTAATATAAAATTTCCTCAGGAAGTGGCCACTAATGACAGTAATCGTGTACTCCAGTTCTTCATATGTGAATGAGACGAAGGTACTTTATTACATCCCACTCTTTATAACCAGTGAATTTTAAGATTTTTTATTTGTGTTCAGGTAACATCCGATATGGCGTGGCTTAGATGATAGATCGTATGATTCACAGAACACGAGGGAAATGACCTCAAGTATCCTGCTGTTGACTTTTTGTGACTAACTTCTCCTTAGACTTTCCAGTGATTATTATGAGTAAGAGAAATAGAAACCGTAAAATAAAATACCTGGTACAACTTTACTTAAAAGGTGGATGTTGATATGATAGCAATAATTTACGTGGAAGAAGCTGCGAGAAAGTAGAAAGTGTCGTCTTTTTCAGAGGAAATGTAAGTCATCCATGTAAAACGACGCTTAGCCTTAACCTACACTTAGGTGTTAGGCCTGCTACGCTATCCAGCGGAATAACTTGTGCATCAAAAGTAAGATACTATCAGACAGAGTACAGGAATTTTTAGGAGTTGCCTCCGAGGAACCATTCCTGAGAGCACGTCTACTCCCAGCTTTTAAATGTCATTCGACCGGAAGATGTATCTGTGTGACATTTTGTTATCAGATTAGCGAAGGTATTTCATTACACAGATAAGCTGAAATGTAATTCTTATCGATAGTGTTAATCACAGGTCTCCCACGACTCAGTTCTGTTATCTCGTTCTTTTGTTTTTGTCTTGTCTTTGTTTTGTTTTTACAATGCGATATTTTAACGGTTCGCTTTGTACATGGATTGGTAAGTGCTGTTACCAAAGAACAGCATTATCTCAAAAGATATAGTTACACCGGTTTGCAAAATTAGAGTGATTTCGAATGACCATCTGCTTTGTAAATGTATAAATTATGATCATATCAAATATTATCATTTAGGTGTCACAGAATATGGGAATTAAATTGCTTTAGGTTGTTAACAAAACAATGTGAAACGTATCCTGTTCTTTTGGAGAATAACCTATTGCTCATGATTCGTAACGAACAAACGTCATTGCGGAATACATCAAAAGAGACATGGACTTTCTTGGCAAGTCTCCGCAGAAGCGGATGCTCAAGTTATGGAAAAACGAAAGAAGAAGCAGGAGAAAGCCATAACAAAGCATTTTTAACGTTTTAGAATTTATTTGATATATGTATATATATATATATATATATATATATATATATATATATATATATATATATATATATGATGATGATTATTATCACTTTTGTACGTGCGGCACAGGTGAAAAATAACGTTTTATTTTCTGGGAATTTATTGGTAATATAATGATATATATGTATATATATATAGTCTTATCTGAGGCTGCTGCTATAGGCTATATATATATATATATATATATATATATATATATATATATATATATATATATATATATATATATATATATATATATATATATATATATAATATATATATTTATTATATATATAATTTGCGCCTTAGCAGCAGCCTCACATCTAAGACTATGGAAGCCTATGGTACGGAGAATGTTGTTACAGGTTTCAGTTTTGACTTAAAATCCGCTGTATTATGGAACAACTTCAACAACTGCAAAATCTGCGACTTTTAGACCTGGAGCCATTTCCTGATAATATTTTGAAAGTTTTTATGAGGTTTTAGAGGCTGCTGGTTTTCCAGAACCGTATCGTTACTGATTTTGGGGTAGAAAATGCGATATTTTCATGAGTTGACTTTCAGAATTACTTATTCGCTCTGGAGTATCTGTTGTATAACTTTCAAGTGTGAAACGATTTGTCAGTAAGTGGCATAGAAAAGAAAATGTCTTGACGCCGAAATTTTGACAATTTTGCCCAAAAACAAGAGTGTGTCCTTCAAAAATAGGTATTTTTATTATTGCGCATAGAAAGTGTGACAATAGTTGGTGTTTTTGTTGTAGAGTTCGTTTTGAATAAAAGTGAAAATATAAACGATAACTTTTTAATTTGATAATCTTCCCGGGTGTTTGTTAGTGTGTAAGTTTTAGAGAGAGAGAGAGAGAGAGAGAGAGAGAGAGAGCGCGAATATTCGCAATCTGGAAACTACAGACACCTATGCAATCATCACTGGCATATGCCGACCTTCCTGTTGCTTTCACTCGCTGAGAGATATACTTTTTTTTATACAGGTTTCTTTTTCACCTTTTGCTGCTATCTTTTATGTGACTTGTGTGTTTCATCTCATTCTGCGGGAAAAAAAAACTTTAATCATCGTTTATTGTTTTTGATTTTAAATTTCCTTCTCAGTTTACTACTACTATTATTGCTAATGATATTGTTAATGCTGTTTCTGTTGTTGCTCGTTCTGCTGGGAACATATCGTTATCACCACCGTTATTAGTAAGCATATGTAAGAATAGTCTGAGTCATTTTGAAACAATATAAGTACAATTGTTTTTAGTGTAGTTCGCAATTTTTCAGTTATCGCCATCTCGCAGATGAATTTACAACCAACTTGTTTTGCAGGTAAGTTTACTTATCTGCAAAATTGTGCACATTTAGTGTTTAGCATAGTTAATCATTTCCATATCTTATCAAGTCACGTATCATGACTATCATTATTTTCTTAAAAGCGTTGATTCCGAGTTGTTCATTATTGCTTACAATGAAACCAGCAGATCTGTGATAATTGCTTGGAATTATAACTGATCCTGCTGGTAAAGAGACTAAGATTGGAATTAATATCAATGTTTTCTTTGCATCTGCTAAAAAAAATCTTATTTTTTGAGGTCATTTCCTAGGAAACGCTTTACGACATCACGAAGTAAACTCGTTTTGTTTGTAACGGGATCGTCGATAAAGCTTTACTATTTTTTGTTTGCATGCATTTATGTTTGAGTTTCCAAACGCACATATGTTTCGTTTCTTTAGCCAGATTTTGAAAGTTTCATATGAGTTCGAATTGATTGATTGATTGATTTTATTTATTAGTTATTTATTTATTCTGTAAAACTCTGTGTGCTTATTCCAGTGCAATATAAAAGACATGTGTTTCGTTTCTCTAGCCAATTTTTGAAAGTTTCATATAAATTCGAATTTATTGATTGATTGATTTTCTTTATTAGTTATTTATTTTTTCTGTAAAGTTCAGTGTGCTTATTCCACTAGAGTATAAAAGACATATGTTTCGTTTCTTTAGCCAATTTTTGGAAGTTTCATAGGAGTTCGAATTGACTGAGTTATTGATTGATTTTATTTTTTAGTTATTTATTCTGTAAAACTCAGTGTGCTTATTCCAGTAGAGTATAAAGGAAAAAGAGCCTCAACTCTTCGACTTCTGTAGAACCTGAGAGGTGTAATAGAAGGCATGTATGTACTGTAGTGTGTCATTGACCATGGAGCAGTTTCATTGTTGACCACCATGATCTCTTAGAGACGTCCATAGGAGAGACAACCCTTTATTCGCAGATAATTCGGCCTCCTTATTTCCAAGTCGGTAATGGTACACGGTAACAATAACATTGAGAGAATGTCAGGCCCCTCTCCTCGGTTGTGCCTCTACAGGTAATAGGAGAAAGGAGAATATGAGAAACAACTGTTTACTGTGTGTATAGAGAGTGTACATCTTGAAAGAGAGAGTGTGCATCTTGAAAGAGAGAGTGTGCATCTCGAAAGAGAGAGTGTACATCTTGGAAGAGACAGAAAAAGAAATTCATCATTTGTAATGTAAAGATTCAAGAAAGATTCAATCATACTGACAGGATTTGGAGAGGATGATTTTAAAAATATTATCAATATACTACTACTACTACTACTACTACTACTACTAATAATAATAATAATAATAATAATAATAATAATAATAATAATAATAATAATATATGGAAGTGCCGCTTAAAATATGCGCTGCGTGGCCCACTGTTGGCAGTAGTAAAGGTTCTTTGCAGCCCCCCATCGACCCCAGCGGCACTGCTTTCTTCCTTTTATTTTGCATCCATTCACTTTGGTCTCGTCTTTCTTATCTGTCCAACGTCTTCCAATTTGCCTTGTTCCAATTTTCAGTTCTAATCGTTTAAACTACTTTGTAAAAATCAATTAAATAAACATATTAATCCATGATTCAGTGGTCTCTTTAAACTGCTTCGTAAAAATCAATTAAATTAATCTATCTTCTTCTTCTTCTTCTTGACCCTGGTAGTTGTGACGCCACATAACCCACAATTAATTAATCAATCTTCTTCTTCTTCTTCTTCTTCTTCTTCTTCTTCTTCTTCTTCTTCTTCTTCTTCTTCTTATTATTATTATTATTATTATTATTATTATTATTATTATTATTATTATTATTATTATTTGGTGCTGCACTGATCCCAGTAGTAACACTGATAATAAGAATAGTTAGATAAAAACTCTTCCTCCTGTAATTACCCTTCTTATTCTCATTAATTTCCCTGAATATAAGTCATATTTCCATTTCCTGCTAATTTCTTGGTTTTTATTCGTGTTGAACTGCATTCAGTAACACATAAAATAACTACAATTTTGCTTGCTTGCACTTGTATCCTTGTGGATGAAATAATACTATGGAAACGGGATATATTGTATTCAAAGCAAAAAGGAATTGGAAAACATTTCATTGAAAGTTGAAAGGGAAATAGAACATTTCATTGCAAGCAAAAAAAGAAATAGGATACATTTCATTTCAAGCAAAAAGGGAAACTAGATACATTTTATTTCAGGCAAAAAGGAACTGGTATACATTTCATTGCAAGCAGGAAGGAAATAGGACATTTCATTGAAAGTAGAAAGGGAAATAGGACATTTCAGTGAAAGCAGAAACGGAAATAGGACGTTTCAGTGAAAGCAGAAGAGGAAATAGGTCATTTCGTTGAAAACAGAAAGGGAAGTAGGACATTTAATTGAAAGCAGAAAAGGAAATAGGACATTTGCAAGCAGAAAGGGATATAGGACATTTCATTGCAAGCAGAAAAGGAATTAAGATGCATTTCAATTCAAGTAAAAAGGGAAACTGAATATATTTTATTTCAAGCAAAGAGGAACTGACATAAATTTCACTGCAAGCAGGAAGGAAATAGGACATTTCATTGAAAGCAGAAAGGGAATTAGGACATTTCATTGCAAGCAGAAAGGGAAATAGGACGGTTTATTGAAAGCAGAAAGGGAAATAGGACATTTCATTGAAAGCAGAAAGGGAAATAGGACATTTCATTGTAAGCTGAAAGGGAAGTGGGACATTTCATTGCAACTGGAAAAGGAAATGGGATACATTTCATTCTAAGCAAAAAAGGTAAACTGGATACATTTTATTCCAAGCAAAAAGGAACTGGCATAAATTTCATTGCAAGCAGGAGGGAAATAGGACATTTCATTGACAACAGAAAGGGAAATAGGACATTTCATTGCAAGAAGAAAGGGAAATGGGACATTTCATTGCAAGCAGAAAGGGAAATAGGACATTTCATTGACAGCAGAAAGAGGAAATAGGACATTTCATTGACAGCAGAAAGGGAAACAGGACATTTCATATCAAGCAGAAAGGGAAATGTGACATTTCATTGCAAACAGAAAAGGAAATAGGATACATTTCATTCTAAGCAAAAAAGGAAACTGGATACATTTTATTCCAAGCAAAAAGGAACTGGCATAAATTTCATTGCAAGCAGGAAGGAAACAGACAATTGACAACGGAAAGGGAAATAGGACATTTTATTGCAAGAAGAAAGGGAAATGGGACATTTCATTGACAACAGAAAGGGAAATAGGACATTTCATTGCAAGAAGAAAGGGAAATGGGACATTTCATTGACAGCAGAAAGAGGAAATAGGACATTTCATTGACAGCAGAAAGGGAAACAGGACATTTCATATCAAGCAGAAAGGGAAATGGGACATTTCATTGCAAGCAGACAAGGAAATAGGATACATTTCATTCTAAGCAAAAAAGGGAAACTGGATACATTTTATTCCAAGCAAAAAGGAACTGGCATAAATTTCATTGCAAGCAGGAAGGAAATAGGACATTTCATTGACAACGGAAAGGGAAATAGGACATTTTATTGCAAGAAGAAAGGGAAATAGGACATTTCATTGCAAGAAGAAAGAGAAATAGGACATTTCATTGACAGCAGAAAGAGGAAATATGACATTTCATTGACAGCAGAAAGGGAAACAGGACATTTCATATCAAGCAGAAAGGAAAATGGGACATTTCATTGCAAGCAGAAAAGGAAATAGGATACATTTCATTCTAAGCAAAAAAGGGAACTGGATACATTTTTATTCCAGGCAAAAAGGAACTGGCATTAATTTCATTGCAAGCAGGAAGGAAATAGGACATTTCATTGACAACAGAAAGGGAAATAGGACATTTCATTGCAAGAAGAAAGGGAAATAGGACATTTCATTGACAGCAGAAAGAGAAATAGGACATTTCATTGACAGCAGAAAGAGGAAATAGGACATTTCATTGACAGCAGAAAGGGAAACAGGACATTTCATATCAAGCAGAAAGGGAAATGGGACATTTCATTGCAAGCAGAAAAGGAAATAGGATACATTTCATTCCAAGCAAAAAGGGAAACTGGGTACATTTTTATTCCAAGCAAAAAGGAACTGGCATAAATTTCATTGCAAGCAGGAAGGAAATAGGACATTTCATTGACAACAGAAAGGGAAATAGGACATTTCATTGCAAGAAGAAAGGGAAATAGGACATTTCATTGACAGCAGAAAGAGAAATAGGACATTTCATTGACAGCAGAAAGAGGAAATAGGACATTTCATTGACAGCAGAAAGGGAAACAGGACATTTCATATCAAGCAGAAAGGGAAATGGGACATTTCATTGCAAGCAGAAAAGGAAATAGGATACATTTCATTCCAAGCAAAAAGGGAAACTGGATACATTTTTATTCCAGGCAAAAAAGAACTGGCATACATTTCATTGCAAGCAGGAAGGAAATAGGACATTTCATTGACAGCAGAAAGGGAAATAGGACATTTCATTGACAGCAGAAAGGGAAACAGGACATTTCATATCAAGCAGAAAGGGAAATGGGACATTTCATTGCAAGCAGAAAAGGAAATAGGATACATTTCATTCCAAGCAAAAAGGGAAACTGGATACATTTTTATTCCAGGCAAAAAAGAACTGGCATACATTTCATTGCAAGCAGGAAGGAAATAGGACAATTCATTGACCGCAGAAAGGGAAATAGGACATTTCATTGACAGCAGAAAGGGAAATAGGACATTTCATATCAAGCAGAAATGGAAACAGGACACTTCATATCAAGCAGAAAGGGGAATAGGAGATTTAATTGCAAGCAGAAAATGAAATAGGATACATTTCATTCCAAGCAAAAAGGGAAACTGGGTACATTTTTATTCCAAGCAAAAAGGAACTGGCATACATTTCATTGCAAGCAGGAAGGAAATAGGACATTTCATTGACAGCAGAAAGGGAAATAGGACATTTCAGTGAAAGCAGAAAGGGAAATGGGACATTTCATTGCAAGCAGAAAAGGGAATAGGATACATTTCATTCCAAGCAAAAAGGGAAACTGGATACATTTTTATTCCAGGCAAAAAAGAACTGGCATACATTTCATTGCAAGCAGGAAGGAAATAGGACATTTCATTGACAGCAGAAAGAGGAAATAGGACATTTCATTGACAGCAGAAAGGGAAACAGGACATTATATGTCAAGCAGAAAGGGAAATGGGACATTTCATTGCAATCAGAAAAGGAAATAGGATACATTTCATTCCAAGCAAAAAGGGAAACTGGATACATTTTATTCCAAGGAAAAAGGAACTGGCATACATTTCATTGCAAGCAGGAAGGGAAATAGGATACATCCTGTTCCAAGAACAAGGGGAAATTAGACACATTTTATTCCAAGCAAAATATAAATAAATAAAAACCGTTCATAGGCTCTTAACATCATCAAGCAATCAATCAATAAAACGGAAATAATTTATTAAATGTTATATACTTCTCTCGCATAAAAATCTTTTTACCCATGTCTTTAAAAGACTGGATTAGCCAGATTTCATTCATTGGAAAGAGCTAATGATGAAGAAAAACTGATGTCACCTCCAGCATTCATATGAAGGAAATGAAGGAAATTTTTTATTTCACGCTGATAACTAAGCCATGTTAATCTCACTGAACTCATTTAGATGCACATTACATGTACTTATATATTTACAAAAGTTCCTTAATATCACAGTTTACCTGATAATTAGGTTTAGTTTTATCCCCTTCGTAATAATAATAATAATAATAATAATAATAATAATAATACAAAAACCTCTTTCTCATTCCTCACGTGATATTTTTAGTATACTTACCACAATTCTCCATCTGCTGGAAGAATCCAGAAGTCCACACCGGGCTTCTGACTCCGTTTAACAATTAAGGCTGAAGAAATCTAAACATGCTATATACTACCTAACATAAATTAGTTTCCTCCGTTTATTATGAGGTGGTAAAAGTGGCTGGCGTTTTCCTAAGAGTTTATTCTGTATGGTACTGTAACCCCTTATGCTCGCCAATAAATGTTTCTCGTAAATAATCGAATTTCAATCGAGCTTCGGGAAAATTCTGTGAAAAAATTGGAAATATATATAATGGCTACGTGACATTAATGAAAAAAAATGGACAGCTTAATTACAAACATTGAATTACTGCTTCTGCTCCTACAAATACAAATACATTTAATAATGTCTCTAGCATTACTACTACTACTGCTACTACTAGTATTAGTGTCATTAATAGAGCAGCAACTGCAATGATGGTAGTATCAGTATATTTATGTAACGGATGAATTTAAAAGAAACTCATCCAGAGGATATGTCATTATAAAAAAGCAAAAGCAAATTCGTTCCGCTGAATCAGGCTGTTGAGAAAATTTTCTAAGATAACAAAATTGTTGTCTTTTCCATATGGACAAGATCTGTATGTCTATTACCACAGAGAGAGAGAGAGAGAGAGAGAGAGAGAGAGAGAGAGAGAGAGAGAGAGAGATAAAAATCGCACGTTATACTAATTAAGGTATTTTATTTGATTACTATGTATAAAAAGAAAAATCTCGCATAGAACCACAACTACAGTCGCCATTTTTCTCGTAGATGTTATTCACCCCACAACTATTATTGCCATCAAGTCGACGACAACTGTTATTGCCATGAGATGTAATAATAATAATAATAATAATAAAAAATAACGATAATTTTTGTATATGATGGTTATGGCTCGAATTCCTATCCTCCTCACTTTGACCTTGAAAAACTTCGACACTTTCGAAGATAGTTTTAAAATTACATGTACATTAGGACCAAAATCGGGGAACAAAAGCTCTTACAACACCACTTATATCCGCTCAGTGCTTATTACTGCCTCCTGCGCAGGATCTACAAGAAAACAAGAAAAAACTTTTAATCCAGCAAAAGCTACAGTGCAGTTTGCTTTTAGATTTTTTGTCAATTTACCTCAAGTTAAGTTCTAGTGCACTGGGTCAGGAGATTTCCATCAAACCAAGAGTTTACTATTCTTTTTATTATAATGCCAAATGGTGAAAAGGGAAAATTAACATTCTGCTAAAACTTCCGTTAAATTTCCTGAAAGCACATATCCGTAAAAAGTGTCAGAGAAATTCTCGGTGTTGTTTAAGCAGTACTAAATTGAATTTTAGTTTACAGTTGTTGTTATTATTATTATTATTATTATTATTATTATTATTATTATTATTATTATTATTATTATTATTATTATTGTTGTTGTTGTTGTTGTTGTTGTTGTTGTATCCATATCCCCATACTTCTGTTTTAAATAATAATAATAATAATAATAATAATAATAATATCGTCTAGCAGACCTCTGCAGCAGTCATATTCTTTCTATAATCAGAAGCCTTTAGTTTGACGAGATGCCAAGCCACTTAAAATCTCAATCTCTTGTGTTCTGTGTTATATGGCATTTTGAATTATTTAGACATTACTGTGCCGACAAGTTTAAATGCTCCATAGCGGTTTTGTTAGTGCACTGGTTATTTTTAACTTCATTTTATTATTCTGTTGTTCCCCGCATGTGTTTATCTTCTATTCACTGCATCTGTGACGCAAGTGTGCAGAAACAATCATCCTTTGGTTTTCCATATGTGGCAATCTATACCACAGACCCTTGTGTATCAGTTTTTTTTTTTTTTTTTTACTTCTCTATTAACTCATTTTAGAAACAAAATTTGTTGTGATTTGAATGTGCGCACAATTTGTGTACTATTAATAATCGTTATCTCGGCGAAGCAGCAACATATAGATCTTGATTGCACGCAGTCATTATCTTACAGGCCAGGGGAATGTTACTTGTCTCCAGTTCCCTGTAATGAAGGTTATCGTGGTCTAACCTTAGTGTTTATTTCATGTATTATTACACTAATCGGTGTTGCTCTAAATCTGAGCAGGAGGACTTTCATGCCTTAGACACTGTAGGAATTGTTTATACCAATTTTAAAGTCCTTGAGTAGCAAAATTATCAGACGTCGGTCCGGATCTTCCTCCACGGCGGGAAGCTAAAGTCCTGTGCAGCATGAATAAATTTTCGAGTATTCTTAGACCGTAAAATCTGATTCCCATAACATTGACTATAGTTTTTGTGCGATTGTGTAAAGCCAAGAGTCTTTGTGTCGTGATTGTTTCAAGCTCTCTACACTAAACTCGTTATTCCCATTTACTTCGGTGCAAGTAATCCTGGTGAAGCGATGACGTGCATCCAGACTTGATTTAGGGTTGGCAAAAATAGAAATACATTCGCAGTCAATACGCTTCGTGTCCTTAAGGTGTTCAGTCTACCCCTGATATGTTAAAGTTAATGAAAATGTCGATTTTCAGTTGATTCAGGTTAAAAAGGGAAGGTTTCCTGACAGGCCAGTAAGAAGACTTTGCAAAGTAAGATTGTTGTCTTCTGCAGAAAGTGAAATTCTCTGTTTTGTAGTTTTTTTTTTAAATTATCCCAATTATTTAGGACTCTTAAAATGCGTGTGGTGACGTGAACAGTGAAAAAAGGGGAGAACCGTAAAAACGACGAAGAAGATCCAACGTTCAACTTTGCAAAAAGCTTGGACTAATCAAAAAAAAAAAAACACGTTGGCATCATCATATGACGTCAGTGGTATGATGAAAATCTTGCCCAATTACTACATCAGTCTTTCAGTATCGCTGTCTATGAGTCAAGTTTCTAATTAACAAACTCTTGATTATTAATGACGTTTCCATTTCCCTTTACTCGTCCTTTAAAAAGTTTCCGGGAACAGCTGAATTTTATTTAAGCCTATGAGTATAATAAAATTATGCTATCAATAATTATTAAAGTGTGATTTATCCGTAATAATTATATATATTCGTTTATGTATATAATGTGTGTATACGGGTGTGTGGTTTTATATTATATGTATATATGTATGTTTATATATATATATATATATATATATATATATATATATATATAAATATATACATCTATATATATATATATATATATATATATATATATATATATATATATATATATATATATATATATATATATATATATATATATAAATTCACGCACACAAATTAATTTCGTGCATAATATTTCAGTAGATCACTATTTATTTATATAGCGTTGGTAATTAGTTGTTTTGAGAACTTTTACCCAATTATAGGTTCAGGTACCAAATTCCAGTAAATAGTGTATCATATCATCATATGGCATAATAATATTTGCTCATATCTATATGGCATAATAATATTTATATATATATATATATATATATATATATATATATATATATATATATATATATATATATATATATATATATATATATATATATATATATATATATATAATAGTATATATATATATATATGAAGCAATAGGATCTAAGTAGAGTTAATCTTTTAAGGACTGATATAAATGAGAAATAAAAAGATAAATTTTACAGTATCAGCTCATGCGATAAAATTTAATCCCCTTTAGTTAGCAATGCAGTTACCATAAATAACACACACACACACACATATATAGATGTATATTATGCATAAATGTATGCATGCGTGTATACATATCTTTTTGTATATAGTTACATACTTACATAATATATGGGAGTATGTATGGCGAGTCTATTGTAGGTGTGCCTGAAGAAATAAGATGCACCATCTTTTTGGAGGCATGTAATATGTGCCTCCATACAATATAATTACTTGTACATAACATATGAATAAAAATCATAAGGATTTGGTAAACTGAAAGAAGTAAAACCAAAGACGTGCAATATTTCTGTAAATGCAAATATGTTTAAGGAAAGCCTACGCTTATTGTTTATTCTGAAAAAAATAAAATTAATGTTAAAAGATCTAAGGAAAATCATGAAAATTGAATAGCAGGTATGAGTAAGAACAGAAAATTAAATGAAGCATAAATGTAAAGATTCGACATCTCAGAAAATTAAGGGAGCAGATTTTTCTTACTGAGTAATATTGGGAAGAAATTAAATTTCAATGATAAATGTAATAATAAAAATTAAAGAAAAATAAACATAGTAGGAGAATTGTAAATATTAGATACGAAATTTGTTGAAATAAACAAGTTCCACTAAACTACTAGGGACATGCATATGATATGAGCCCATATATGGACAGATATGTCAGTTTTATGAACAGTTTCCGAATACAGAAAATAATTTCATCAGTTTATTTTTCTTAGCGTCGCACTTACGAGCATCTGTGAAGAGGATATGTAAAAATAAGAGACTGGATATGCCCATGTAAAAACAACACTAGGTTTTGGGGTAGGGGAAGGGGGAGGGAAAAGGGAGGGGGTGTAGCATGTCTGCTAAATGAAAGCTTAAAAATACTGCATTCGCTTTTGCCTAAAAAAAAGAGAATTGAAGAAAATTCTTCCCGACTCGAAAGAGTGTATATGTCTCACTTTATCAGATCACTATGTTACATTTATGCACGCACACAAAAAGCGTGTATTGGAATACACACTAAACGGCAGGAAGACTAAGCTGAAATACGCTGAATCTGTTAAATGCAAACAAAATGTGCAACAAAACAGAAATAGCTTGCTTATCTAAGTAGCGCTGATGCACTAGCGGAAATAATGTTAGCTCATTCTCTGCATGTCTTTACTTCCATTGTTTGTTAAATGCCGTCTATTGACGCTGTATATATACAGTATATGTGTGTGTTTGTGCATATACATATAATAAACATATATGTATATACACACATACACATATGCATGTGTAAATATGTGTATGTTAGAGACAGAGAGTTCTTCCTTGATTTAACAGTCAAAAGGATGAATATGGCTGATTGCTGTCTTTCGTACAGTATTTTCATGAAATCATCCCCTATTATGGAAAAAAGTGTTGTATATGCATATATACTATATATATATATATATATATATATATATATATATATATATATATATATATATATATATATATATGTGTGTGTGTGTGTGTGTATAAATGCCTTTTCGTAGATGTTAGTAAAACATTTATACTTGTGTTACCGAGTCTATGCCTTTTTTGTTCTTTTTGCAGAATAGCAGAGTTAATGAATCCATCGTTGGCATATGAATTTTATTTCTTAAAACAAGAACATAACAGGAGGCAAGGATTCTTAGAGCATAAGAGTGATAGAAATAAAAAAAGGCCAAAGTTTATGTTAATAACAATAATAATCGCTTCAACGCCATGCGACGCCAACGACATCAATAATCTTACTAATAATTTTGCTTGGACTTCACATATTTTAACTGGATCACTTTTAAATGATGTACTTCACCATAATTTTTTCATCTAATTTTCTCTTGAATTTGGTGAATTCTACTTTTAGAATATATTTTCCTTACACTGGGAATCAGATATTTTGTCTTGACACACACTTCACACGAGGAGCGTGCAAATTTGAGGAGGTAAATAGTGTGGTGTCCTGCCCCAGTATCATCCACATGGAATATCCGGTGCTGGTAGCAATTTAACCAAGGACATTATTGTGTCGGTTTGAACGTAAAGACAAGTAAACCGTGTGTATATCCCCGTCTGTGTATGCGCATATGACAGTTGGAAAATGACTGATGTGTAAACTCTCGCAGACATGTGATGTGCACATTCATGTGTACGTGTGGATGGGTGGTTGTTGCAGGAGGGGGCCCAGGGCAAGGGGGTGCACGCTCCCTTCGCTGTGCTGGAGGGAGCGTCGATACCAGCGTCTAGCCGCCTGCACGCCACTATCCTTCGCCCCCCAATCCCCCCCCACCCGCACTACACCAAATACATTCACTATGCTCCTCCCACAACGTCCACTATCCTTACAGCTTCCTAAACGGTCTCTTTTTTCGTAATTCTCTTCGAAATTTGTAATGAAGTTAATTGTTTGAGGCCATATTGTGTAGAGCAGTATTCAGTCGTGATAGTAGCCAATGAAAACTTTATTTATGATTAGCGATGAGTATATGAGGGCTGTGATTGGATGGAGGAGGTGTGTGACTCCGCCCCCCGCGTGAGCGCGAGGGGTCTCGTGTGTAGCGTAAGCCGAGTGTGGTTGTTACCTTGGTGGAGAGAGGATCTCTGTGGCTCTCGCGGTGTTCCCCAAACCTCTGTGAGATTTAGCCGGGTTTGTGGGGTATTGGATGAGTGCGGTGGTGGTGCTGGGTATCAGTGGTGGAGGAGTTTGTGGAGGAGACCCCCGGCGGGGCACTGTATAACGACGACGGCTGCCACTATACGAGCTCATCATCATTATGGATGTACTGCCCAGCGGCGGCATCTTCAAGGAGCTTCAGCTTGTGCATGACACGGGCTACTTCTCCTCGGCATGCAGTCTCGAGGAGCATTGGCAACAGGTAAGTGTTACCTTCAAGGGGGAAAAAATAGGTCTTGAGTATCACCGGTATTTTATTGCCCGTCCGACCCTGCTTGAGTGGTTGTGGGTCGGGGTGAAAGAGACAGCAGCAGCTGCAGCTGAAAACGGTGAACAACAGCTCAAGCTGGACAACCGTACCAGCTTATGTTTAGTTAAATAAAACAAATATCACCAACTCGAAAAAACTGTCGAGCGTGTCAAGAGTCATATTTTGACAGTTCCAAGTGTAGGCTAGACTGTCGCGCAGCTAGGGAGATCCGTTTGACAGGTATTGACAGTTCGCTTAGTGGGCGACGAATGTTGTTAAATCCTGGAATGAGGTCCACGGTTTACATTTCATTTTTACACTGATGAAAATAAACTGGAACCGGCCATTTGGGAACTGGTAACCAATGTTATTTGATGTGACCATTACCAGTCTTGGAATTATTTATAGCAAATAGTCGTGAAAGAACATTTTGCATAAATATGATTTCCTTTTTTGAATATGAATTAAAAATAAGTGCGCAATTCTTATTAGTTGTTAAGTAGAAAGCCATAGACCAACACAGCATCCAAATTAAAGTATGCGGCGGCGTATGGGCAGAATTCAAGGTCAGGTCTTTCATCAGTCAATACTCGGATCTAGGTATATGATAGGTAGACCTAAGCTTTGGGGTTTGCAAAGCTTATTGCATAAGAGGATTTGCAATCGCGCAGTAGATTTTGCGGTTGTTTGCGACATTGGTTATGAGAAGTTGACGGTACACGCGATATTTAAGCTTCACCGTTTAAGCCTAACCAGGCATCTTAAAGCTACCCTTAGGCCTAATTGACTGCAACATTATACACCTTACGCTTGACTAAAGGGCATCTTGGCTTTTTGTCATCAGTTTTACTTTTTCTTGATCTCGTCAAAGATTAAATGATGTATATACATACGGCGATGGCCTTCCCGCTGCTCACCATTCCGTTATTGTTGATTTGGGATACAAAGTGCACCGTAGTTTTGTCATAGCCAAATCTTTCTTTTTATTATGGTCTTATGCTGCTTACATACAGTTTCGCAAGCCGTAATTTGGGAGAATTTTGAAGCTAATCTGTCAATAGGTTGAAATCATGGTGTTGTATTCGCACTAATTGTTTTTACATTTAAGAGCTAATGTTGCATTGCAATGCTAGTTGTTTTAGTCTTTTGCTTGTGATGTGTATCTGCAAATATTACATAGGCCCAGGTAAAGGATAATCCAGAAGTTTGTTACAAGTGTTTTCTTAAAGATTTTCATCTCATTATTTTGCAGTAGTACAGTATGTAGCTTGGGTAATTAAATCCCCTCCTTTTCCAAACTACCTTTTGCCCAATGGGCATTAAATATGACTTGACATGTGTCATGAAGGAGGGTCAGAATGAAATTGATATATTAAGGCAATTATGCGAGCATGTTTGTGTGTGTGTGTCAGTGATAGCTCCGCTGACAACGAATATCAAGCATTAAAACGAAAGTGTAATACAATGATGTTCCCGGATTTCTATGTTTTTGAAGGATTTAGTGATTTTTGGGTTTATGATAATAAACTTCTCTTAGGCCAAGTCTTAATTCATGCTTTGGCAATACACATTTTCATCGAAATGGTTTGCTCCATTGCTTAGCGCAATCTTATTTACTATTTTGTTTTTCTTCACAGCATAAATTTATTCCTTTCAAAACAGTGTAGGTGGGGGGAGGGGGGCCGCCGTGTGTTTGCAGATGTATGAACGATTAAATGTCACGCTCGACATCAGGTTTTACAATCGCCACAGAACATTTTCGAACATCATCTGACATTTGTAAGTCCTTAGCATTTAGCTGCGGTCATTGATTGTTTTCGTAGATTTTATCATTCTTAGTTTGTATTTGTTTATACTCATAAGCATTTCCTTCCACAGTTTATAAGCATTTCCTTCCATAGTATTTTCTTTATCCTCCATATTCGAAGGTTTTTATAAGTGGTGCTCTGTTTGGTTTCTGTGTTGAGATGCAAGCAGTTATATACTTAAAATGTTTCCAGTTGCGTGATGTCTACCTTTAGCAGCTCGCCGTTGAGTAGTGTCACTTCTGATGTAAGATAACCCCACTGATTTAAACCCACAGTGTCATTCTAGTAGTATTGTATCACACTGATTGACTATCCGACGGTATTTGATGTAGAAGTCCTTTGTTGTAAAATTACAGTATGTACAATACATTCGTGGCTTTGAAGTGATGCTCCATGACAAGTGTTAGAAAACACGATAAGGAGAAAGTTTGAAATTAAGAATTATGGTTTTCTAGACATGCAGATTAAGCTAGCGTCTCACCACCAGTGTCTCCGCCGTTCTCGTCTTTTTAATGCTAAACGTAGATCAAAGCGAATGAAAATTTTATTTCCGGCTGGTTATAATCAGACCAATTAAGTAGAAGGTACTTTTTTGTCATAGTTTAGTATTGCAAGAAACCGAAGTCGGTGTCCTTCACGCGGAAAGGGAACAACGCCAGTGATGTTCCCTATCATTTGTTGTGCTGCCATAGCTTCAGTGTGGGAATATATCTGAGCTAATTTATGTCCAGCATTTTAGTGTCGTGTTGCGCAATTTATTCTGTCTCGGGAGCCATTGTTTCCCTTATTGAATATCTGTTACTTGCAAGGTTTAGATTTTTTTTTTCTTAGCTTCGTGGGCAAGATAAGGTCGTGTTATTGTTTAACCATTTTTTTTGTTTTTATCAAGATATGAAATCTTGCCAAACCGATTCTCTAAACCCATTACTTTTCATTCATTGTGAAGGATATCTACAGCAACTTGTCAGAAAATTGGCTACATGAGGCGTTGATCTCACACTTCAATCTACTTTTACCGAAGTGTCAACCAGAGGAAAACTGCCGAGTCTTAGTACTAAAAGGCAAGTTGAGTGGGAGGGTGGGGTTTCGTTGTATGTGGACTAATAAGAAAATGTCAAATGGACATCTGTATTTTTATCGAGGTATTGCGTCATTTATGTTCTATGAAATGTCTCGTTTGTTGTCACAGCATGGAGGCAAGTAATTTATGCTGTTTAACTCTTACCGTATAACTCTTACCGTACCGCCATTTCATAATGACGATCATTGCCCCAGAAGACGCTTTTTAAAATTATTTTGTAGGGGTATGATTTTATTTTTTGTGTGTTTGTCATTAAGAATGGACCTGATACGTGAATGAAAGAGAACAAAATGAGAGCATTGATTGGTCAAAAATTTATTATACAACTAAGTAAGGGTTTTCTTTTTGGAGCAGCACTGAACGATTCAAAAAAGTTATTTGAAAATGTGGTCAGTACTGGTTTAGATTAGTTGAATGTTGTGGTGGGGGACGGTTTCGTTTTTGGTTTAGTAGTTGATATGAACTATATATATATATATATATATATATATATATATATATATATATATATATATATGTGTGTGTGTGTGTGTGTGTATATGTATGTATGTATATATAACCCATAGGCTATGGGAATAACTTACACTCCAGGGGAATTACACACAACTAGGCTACATACTGTACAACTTGATTAGAATTCGAATTAATGCATTTTTGGGTTGGCATTTGGAGATCAGTGGCTTTATACAATCGCTTAATAGCTGAGTGAACAAGTTCCTATTACCTATCCATCAGCCCAAAAGGCATAGGTTCAAATTATGTGTGTGTGTGTGTGTGTATGTATATATAACCCATAGGCTATGGGAATAACTTACACTCCAGGGGAATTGTACATAACTACATACTGTATATACAACTTGATTAGAATTCGAATCAATGCATTTTTGGGTTGGCATTTGGAGATCAATGGCTTTATACAATCGCTTAATAGCTGAGTGAACAAGTTACTATTACCTATCCATCAGCCCAAAAGGCAAAGGCAAATTATGTGTGTGTGTGTGGTTCAATATTATGGGAATAACTTACATAACTACATACTGTACAACTTTTAGAATTCGAATCAATGCATTTTTGGGTTGGCATTTGAGTCTTAATAGCTGAGTGAACAAGTTACTATTAATCCATCAGCCCAAAAGGCATAGGTTCAAATTATAACACTTTTGGGTGTAATTGAGTCTTATCGTGAAGTAAACTCTATATTACGTAGCTATTTGGACACACACACACACACACACACACATATATATATATATATATATATATATATATATATATATATATATAAATGCAGAGACCTCATTGTGAGTGGTACTTCATATTGCTTTTGTTTAATAATTGAATTTCATCTTTACTGTTTTTTTCTGCTTCGGGCTTGGGGAGGTGAGAGGTGGGACCCTTTGAGAAATGCTTGTTGCTGCTAAGAATTGATTTTAGCATTCTGGGCACCAGAACAATGTCGGCAGTTTAAAATTACGAATCGGCATTTTGGTAGGTGATACTCTTGTAAATTACGTAGGATAACATAGTTCATGGAATCTAGAGATTCTATGGTACCGGTAGTAATATTGGAGCAGGACGTAGGCCGTCTATCTTTAATAATGTACAGTCGAAGATTTTTTTTCCACAATGACCGACTTTCTTAATTATTGCTGGGGTATGATGATATGTATGATGTTAGATGTCTGTACACGATAGAATTAATGGTACGTTTAAGCTTAGAATGCTATACTTAATATCGCTCTACATTTCCTACGTCGGTCCTATCATTTGCCGTGACGTCATCAGCCGCCAAACTGTTGCTCACCCACCGGATGCTTCTGATATTATATGGTTAGGCCTTTGCCCAAATGCCCCACTTAATGGCAGTGGTAGCTCTCTCTCTCTCTCTCTCTCTCTCTCTCTCTCTCTCTCTCTCTCTCTCTCTCTCTCTCTCTCTCTCACACATATATATATACTATATATAAATATAATATAATTATATTCACATGTATATACATACATGCATACATACATAGCCTACATATACACACCGGTGTGTATATATCATGTATGTGTGTGGGAAGGGGAACTGTGAAAATATCACAAATGGCCATCAGAACTGTGAGATATATGATGCTGTGGAAGATCCCTAAAGCGGTCCCCATCCCACGAAGCGGAATGAATAGTCGTTATAAACATGAAACTCTCCAAGTAAAATGCCTCCGAACTATATCTTTTTAATGTTTGGTGGTCAGTGCAGAAGTATTAAATGTTGCCTCCCATTGCATAACCCCGTTGCTTCCGTCAGACGCCGCAGGAAGCGACCTCTGGCATTAATTGCTTTTAACAGTACTCTTTATTTTTAATTAAAGGTTGTTGTTGCCTCGTCTTCCTTTGTGTTCTTTTTCTTGCTTCACTCGCTAGTAGTTCTCAACCCTCCCCCACCCCCCCCATTCCCAACGCGCCCCAAGTTTTTTTTTTTTTTTTTTTTTTTTTTTTTTCATAATCTAAGTTAACTGTGTCGTCAGTGTATTCAGAGGTGGCATAGGCTATGACAACGATTTTACAACATTTCCTTCCTCAGTAGAGCATGAGATTCTCATAATCGGTGTACGATGTGCAGGGACCCTGTTATAGCGAAACATATTTATGCAAGTAAATTTAATTCTATACTCTGCTGTGCTTCATGCTGATAGCCAGAGGATTTATTTACTAATTATTTGGACAGTGCAGAATGTGGCCTCCATTGTAGAAGTTAACTTATTGGATAAAACAATAATTTGAACGGTTAAATTGTTCGGTGCCGTTGCAATGTTGTCAGTCCATTTATTAGATTATCGGTATAAAATAGGATTTCGAGCTGATCTACTCTGCTGTTAATTACATTAATATAATAATTACTAGGTTACAATGGGATACGCGTTTTCGCGTACTTTTTCGTGTTTATTAGCGATTTGTTTGCAGGTTTTTGTTTCCATGGAAGTGGAGTATGTTGCCCCTACAGACGGAGTATTTTACTTTTTTCACTTGCACACCTGTAATTTTATATATAGCTTGTATATATATATATATATATGTATATATATATATGTATATATATATATATATATATATATATATAAAAATATATATACACACAATTACATAGGCTATACATACACACATATATGTGTATGCTGTTCACTAAAGCTACTTCATGTTTGTCGCAAACACTGGCCCCTTTGTCTAATGGAAAAGATCTTGAGCTGTATATAAAGATAAACCCTAGCCCATATCCATAAAAGGCCCAATTGTAGGGGAGTGGGTACTGACTTACTCATTGATTATAGTTTTGATGGCGACGTTATGATAATGGGACTTACTTTCGTGGTTATTGATGGTGTACCCACTTAGACCACTTCAGGCTGCCGGTGGTATTCGCAGTGGCATTGTATTTTGAGTAGCTTAATGTGGAGACTGTCGATGTTATACTTGATAATATATAGAGCTGCATTCCACATGGGAAAATGAAAGATGCAAATGGTTAAAATATGCCCAACAGTTTCGTCCGCAAATGGACCAAGAAGAGGTCCATTGCCTGACAAAACAAAACTATTGGGCATATTGTATTATGGAATACAACTGAATAATATAATTAAGTTTGTAAGAAGTAAGGAGGTTACCAGAAATATAAAGGTGTGTGTGTCTTTATACTGAATTTTAAGGTAATGCTCAGGTCTTCAGAACTATTGGCTTAGAGGAAAGCCTACGTTCAGAGCACTTCATGTCATTGGTGTCGTCGTCAAGTACCAGGACACCAGGTAATGCCCAGCCACACGTGACATAATTGTTAGATGACAGCAACTTCACGAACCGTGATGCAATACCATCAATAGCTAAAACACCGGGGCCTTGTTAAAAACATGAGCTGTACCCAAGATCGTCATTTTTCAAAGTTCTTGTTGCGTTCGCCGCGAGGGAAGTCGTCTGTCATTTCCTGTCATGCTTTCATCTTTGAGCTCATTGCCACACTCTGATCATTGTTTTGTTAGTCTTTTCTAACCAGTTTTTAGACATATTCAAGTTTGTTTCTGTCTTGGATGTTTTCAGTGTAGCCAAATGAGGGTGGTTTGTTTTTTTTTTAGTATGACGTAGGTGGTAATATGTGGTTATAGTGTTAAGGATATGGCATTTTCAATTCGTGAATTGATAGTTTTCATGAACAGTTGTGGAATTTCAG
This sequence comes from Macrobrachium rosenbergii, assembly GCF_040412425.1. Lineage (NCBI taxonomy): Eukaryota > Metazoa > Arthropoda > Malacostraca > Decapoda > Palaemonidae > Macrobrachium > Macrobrachium rosenbergii. Next base: position 20,352,372 of record NC_089750.1, read on the forward strand.
TATTTTTTCAATAGATATTTGAAGGCCTTTGGCCATTTTTCTGATTATTACTGCCGTTGATTTTGCTTGTCAGCTCTTTAAGTCCGTGGGCGTGCTTACGGAGCTGTCTATCCCTGTCAGGTGGTTGTCACTGTCAGCTGTCAGCCTTATGGTGGCCAAGGTTGAGGGTTACTTGAGGGGCAGGGGCAGGGGAAGGGGAAGCTAGTCTCTCGTGGCTTAGTGGTTGCAAACACCTGTTGAGGGAAGTTATTGACGCCCGTCTTCTGACACACACAGCCATATAGTACGCAGGTTTATACGCATGTTTATGTCGCTCTTGATGGTGCATTTCTTGGCGACGGTGATTAATGTGCCCTTAGTCTGTATGAAGTTAAGTGGCCATGAAATGCTACATTTCCCGCGCTCAGAAAGCGACGTCGTGGAGCAATGATGGCTCTGTGTAAAGGACCGGCGTGCCTCACTCTCCTGACATTTGAATGGGGCGAGATTTCTTTCGTGATATTTGATAACCGTGATGAATATTCTCGTCAGTAATTGTCGGGTCGTTAGGTTCGGTGTAGCACCTGCTCGGAATGCAACGCTGTTTTTAGAAGTGTGATGCTAGAGAAACACACCGTTTCTCCAGGAAACTTGAATGAAATGAGAATTGAGAAACGTTAAGTAAGATTTTCCATTTTAATGGAAACTTCAGTCGACAGAGAAATGTGCGATAATCTCTTGAGAGCACATGTGGTTCGTGTCCACCTCCAGGCTACCTCTTCCTCTTTCATCTTTGTCACCTTGTATACATCCTCTTTCACTTCCTCCCCACCTCCTCCCCTGCCTCTTCCTCATCCACTACCACCACCATCGTCGCCACCTGTTTCTGTCAGTCATTTACTCCCACTGCTACTGCTGCTAGGTGTCACTTTTTTTTCTTTTTTTGTCTGTTTGCCAAGTCATGTCTCCCCGAGTTTTATATCAGTGGCTGTTGTTTTTGATTTTGCACATGTTTTGGTTTTAATAAAAGACTGCGGTCTTGATGCTTTTTTTTTGCCTGATATAATTTTGTATTTTGTACTATCTTCATAACATCTATATTATACAGTATGGTCATGATCTGTATAAATTTTATATTATTATTAACGTACTTTATTTTTTCTACAGGAGATTAATGCCAGATTACTTGTTTTGAGGATATTTGGATCAAGTGCTTACTTTTATTATGTAGAGTAGAAAAAAACCACCTTGAAATGGTTTGCCTTGCTTATGTACAATGTGGTTAAAAATGAAATTAACGAAGAGTAAGGTAATGTATCTCTCATTTGTTATGCCCAGGATCCATGGTTATGCCCAAGTTATGCCCGTCATCTGTTTGTCTGCTAAGATTGAAGGTTTTGAAGCACTAATCTTAATGTATAAAAAGATCAAGATTTCAGACTTAATATAGGCTATACCGTCTATGGATGACGGTAATTCAGCATTTTGTTTGGGGAATTCTAGGATCAAGATCATACTTCCCAGGTCAGAGGTCTTTAATTTTTGAACTATACGGACAAAACGAAATCGATGCCATGTTTGTCATTCGTACCTGACCAGTGCAGACGATGTGTAGAGGGAGGTCAAGGTCATACTTGAGAGTCAAAGGTTAAATAGTGATTTAACCTTAGCCATATTTGAACTACCGGAATACTAAATAGACTTCATATTTGGCAATCATTCTTTGCTAATGAGGCCAGTGCGCAGAGGAAGGTCAAGTCGTGCTTGTAGTCAAAGGCAAAATATTTGCTTATTTTGTATATGTATGCACGTGAGCGCAGTCACAAGTATTGTAGCGTACATAGAATACAGTAATATATATATATATATATATATATATATATATATATATATATATATATATATATATATATATATATATATATATATATATACATGCATGTGTGTATTTTGTATTTGGATGCAAGTAAATTTATGCTGGGTATGGATGTTGCTATTTGTGTACATGCCCCTGTCAACGTTGGGCCCTCAGCAGAAAGAATGCATGTCCGCGGTTGCAAGTTACTAATCATACTGTTACTCCAGTTAAGATGGCGTGACTTTCTTGTAACAAAAATAACAGAAGTTGTTGAGTTCGTGGTTTGTTTGAGGTCGAAAGTCTTTCTCTCTTTTTACGATTGCAGTTGCAGTGCTAATCAGGATTATATCTCGACAAAGGGAAGTTTCTTTCGTGGCATTCATCTGCATGGGAAATGTGTGTGTGTTTATGTGTGCTTGCCCAGTGTATATATATATGTATGTATGTATGTATGTATGTATGTATTTATTTTCCATGAGTAAAGTGAAACAAATACAGAATCTTTCAGCATTTTGCACAGCAATCACTAGAGTAAAAGGGAAAGATCTTGCACTTGTTTGTTTCATTTTCTTCCTGGATCTGTTCTTTGTTTCTATTTTATATCAAATTTCAGTTCCCGTGATAGCAGATGTGCGCACATTAACGCGCACACACATATATAAAATATATATATATATATATATATATATATATATATATATATATATATATATATATTTTTATCCTTTTAGAGAGGATGTTGCTCTGTGGGTTGAACCTTCAGTTTTCAGTGTGTATCTAGAGATAGGCTGCCAGTTCCATGCCCTGTCAGACCTAGATGGCGCTGTTACCCATTCACATCTAGGTCGACTGGTGTGTTTCTGTATATTATTACACGTTTAATGTATATTAGGCTAAGTACAATTCTAACGTTATATGTGCAGGTAACTATGCCACACGTACTGGTACTAAGTGCAGATATTGGTATGTTTTGTAAGAGGTGCCATAACTTTACCAAAGCTTGCGATTGGTACTAAAAATTTTTCGTTTTTGAATAATTGTGAATAATGGTAATAACTAGATTACCTGCGTCCATGTCCAGTGGCAGTGAAACTATAATATTTTTGGGGAATTATATTTGATATTGTGAAGAATACAATCTGAAGAGGCCTGGGGACGTTGTCATTTGAAGTCAAGAGTTCGAACTTTGAATTAGCAGCGATGGTTCACCTTCACCTTTACCTTTTTCACATTGTTGACTTTAAAACGATCAAGTTCAACAACTCAATCTATATTTTTGTATGCAATTAGTATTAGTTTTTGTACTGACATTAAGAATATGCATTAGCCTTTTTAAGTGATTACATTCAGCATGTGTGTAAATACATACATATATATATGTATATATATGTATATATACCTATATATATATATGTATATACATACATGCATCATGCATACATACATATATTGCACGTGTGTTAATAATTTTAGCCATCTGACTTTTGATAGTTCTTGTCGATTAATTGAAATTTCTTGATAGACAGTGGACATTAGAATTTACCGGAATAAATACATTTTTTTTTTTTCTTACCTCCACTGGCATGAATTTGGCTACCCCACTGTAGATTATCACATTACTTTTCCCAGATGAGGATTGATCGTTCTAAAGCATTAAGAATTGTTTGAGCTGCTGTGAAAATGAACTCTTTTACTACCAAGGAGACGGAGAATAATGAACCGGAAAATCTTGCAGGGAAAGAAAGACAGTTGGAAAATCTTTCAGCAAAGGTATGGAAAATAGTCAGGTACAATCCAATACAGGTCTTACCATGGAAGCAAGAATGACTCGCGATAACGTTCCTAGCGAATATCAAGCAGAGGTAGATGAAGGCTGGAGATGACCTTTAATATTTCCTTGGCTGTTTTAGAGTCATGCCACAGTAGGTAGTTGAATTTCCTTTTTGAAGTTACGACGATAAATCGCAAAATCTATGGTTGTCGGGACTGCATTGTAGTGTGGTTACTCCAGTGAGCGATTTAATCCATGGATGATAGTGCGGGGGTAGTGCAGGCCTAATAGTGAGTAGAGAAACATGCTGTTTCAAATCCTAACTGATGTTCTGTTAACTGCAGTATCAGAAAGTTGCCATGACAGATGTAGTCCTGTTAGATTAGCACCCCGTTTCTCTTCTCTCTCTCTCTCTCTCTCTCTCTCTCTCTCTCTCTCCGAAGTACACTTTCGCATAAACTGTTTTCAGGTTTTCGGGTGACTTTAAAGAGGAAGGGCTGGTTGGCGGTTGACAAAATGGTAGCGCAAAGTCTGTCTTCTTTTATTGGAAGAGGAGAAAAAACTACTTCAGATTTTGTAATGTTGCGGCCACAAGAAAATGCGCTGTCTATTTTTTCAATATTTGATCATTGGCGGAGGATTGTTCAGCTGTGTTTCCTGTGGGTCGGGGAATGTTGGCTGCGTCGGGTTGTTCTTCCAACAAAGGGGAGCGTTGTGTTTTCCTCCTGATAAAATTACGGTTGCGATTTTACGGCTGTTGACTCAGGGGCAGCGTTGCTGCAAGGCTCTCAGCGACTGCAGACGACGAAACTCGCACTGGTCGTAGTGCATTGTGTTCCGGGCTTAGTGCTTGTGGTGGTTATTACCTAGTCAAGGACGGCCATGTGACTACCTATGTACTTCAATTATATACCTAGTAGCCATTTAGTAGGTAAATGGATTTAATCGGATTAGCTCGTAATTATAGTGGGAATATTACAATAATTTAAAAATGAATTTTTCAGCCGTATTTATTTACCCCAGGTAATGAAAGTTTTTTTTTTTTTTTTTTTGCCCAATGTGTTTTTCTGTTTATGAATCCGTGGGAAAAATCGTGTTGCTTCTGGGAAAGAATTTAGTGAATCATTCGTGTGAACAACCCTTTTGCTGCTGAAAATCTATTTGGATTTCCTTCAACCTTTAGATATTTTAGCTCCCATCTCCCTTTGCTTTTGCCATTACCTATGCCACGCAACACTCCTTATTATGTTTAACATCTTTGGCCGTACACCTCCAATCAGTTAACATGTCATGTGTCACCCATGCATCGTGCTACGAGGGTAGGCTGGAAGCGATAACGTCGCGAGAAGGAACGTATGTGGATCACGTGACGTTTCTAGCTGACTCCGGTCATGTTTATGGGTGTTGATCTTCGCGTGCGATTATTTTCGCCTTTTTAATGGGGCGTTAAGTTCACGTTTTATAGGGCAGCCTGTGATAGTGCTGCTCATTGCTTGTAAACAGTCGTGTCTTTGTCAGAGCTGATTGCGCGGTTAAGGGATGTGTGTGTGTGTGTGTGTGTGTGTGTGGACAC
>NC_089750.1:20362552-20405052 GCF_040412425.1 Macrobrachium rosenbergii
GTATTGGCCGAAGTAAAGTGTTTTGTTTTTTTAAATTTAGTTTTTTGTGGACCTTTTTTTAGTAGAGCAGTAAACTGTTGGACTACAGAAATTATATATATATATATATATATATATATATATATATATATATATATATATATATATATATATATATATATATTTATATGTTCGTAACTTATTTTGAAGTACCATTTCCTTTTTTTCTCGTGGATTATTCCCATTGTCTTAGAATTATGTTCAGATGAAGTGATCGGAATGGCTTCAATAATTTTTTTGTCGGCTTAGGCCCAGACCTTTTGTCCCTTATATGTTATTTTTTCATCTCTCTTTTTGTAGTACTAAGCCTATCGCTATTTCTCTCGAAGATTCCATACTACTGACTGGGTGTCTTCAAGCTTCAACGAATTCCAGCACCAACTAGTTATTATTTGCTATGAATAACGTTGATGTTATGGCTCATGATCCGCGTATGTCACGTTTTAATTAAAGAACCATTAGGTAGCGAGTGCAGGTGTTTTGATTTGAATCAATTCAACCCATGATTCAAGTTGGTGGGACGAGCCATCCCATGCGAACTACTCTCGACTGGTTTATGTTGCGTTGTCGTATGAGATACAGAAACAATATATTAATATTGTTAAATGTGACCATGTACATTGCATTTACTGGTTATGTTGCGTCGTCGTATGAAGTACTGAAACAGTATATTAGTATTATTAAATGTGGCCATGTATATTACATCTACTGGTTATGTTGCGTCGTCGTATGAAGTACTGAAACAGTATATTAATATTGTTAAATGTGGTTATGTTGCGTTGTTGTAGGAAATACTGAAATAACTTATAAATAGTGGTAAATGCAGCTCTGTATACTAAACCGTGCTTAAGTCACATAGCCTTATTGCTGAAATCGTCTGTGTTTTTCTAGAACGAGGAAGACAAACCGCACATGTGTTCGGAAAAATTACACATGATACTGAAATGAGAGAGAGAGGATTATCTGGCGTCATACTGCTAGAGTAACTGACGTAAAGAGTTAGCTTGCGATAATTAGGTTGATTGATAGATTAAAGACTATATGGCGTTGCAGCTGCCAAGGTTACTGATGTAGAGAGATATAGAGATTGAGTGATTGAAAGCGTGAGGATTTTCATGGCCTCGCGATTGCTAGAGTTACTAACGCAGAGAGACACATACTGAAGGAGGTAGATTAATTGTTAGATTACCGAGTTTTGGCGTTACAATTGCCATGATGACTGACGTAGAGAGAGAGAGAGAGAGAGAGAGAGTTGAACTGATTGGCTGGGTGATCGATTGAGAAGCAAATGGCGGTACTGCAAAGAGGTGATTAATTATCATTGGCGTTACAACTGCCAGGGTCACTAACGCCTGGAGAGAGAGAGAGAGTGACGTAAAACATACCAGGAACGCGGACAAAATTGACACGGAAGTACATTACGGTGACAGTCATCGGTGACACAGGAGAAATATGAACGCGTACAAACAGGTACCCCCATGAACTTAGACGTATGCGAATGCTAACAAATATTTAGGCGTTTGGGGAAGAGGCGTGAGGCTGCTGGTTGCGCTGGCGCTTGCTGCTATTATTACGGGACGGACCCGCCGTTTGTGTTTTGGAGAGAGAGAGAGAGAGAGAGAGAGAGGTCTATTACGGAGATGTGTTTGTGTGTGTGTTGATTGATGACTTTATCCAACTGGCGTTCAGACATCAAAGGTCAGCGACGAGAGAGAGAGAGAGCGCTGTTAATATGGAAAATGCTCATCGTTGGGGCGTCACGGAGAGAGAGAGAGAGAGAGAGAGAGAGAGAGAGAGAGAGAGAGGGAGGGAGAGAGGCGTATCTCAGGAATGTTTAGCTTCACTACACAGCTATGTTGCGTTCCTCTAAAGAAGGAAGAAGAAATGAAGACGGAGAAAGGTGTGTGAAGGGCGACATCTCCGATACTTCTTGATTGTTCTTCCATCTCCCCCCCATTCCCCTTCCCACTTTCCAACCCCATTCCTGCCCATATGTATTTTTCATTTCTTTATTGTATATATATATATATATATATATATATATATATATATATATATATATATATATATATATGATCCAAAAGACGTAAATTTTGTGGGACCTGAAATGTGGCCGTGGGATTAGGAAAGTTTTTCTGTTAAAATTATTTAAAGATGATGATAGTTTCTGTTTATATTAAAGGGTTTTAGGCTTTATGTGTACTTAAAAATTTTCGTCTCAAGGGATTTTGTTGCTTTCAATTCTGCTGTTTGGTTTGAATGTATCGGTTCATTGAGCTGTGTAGACATTTTTTCCCGTAGTTTATTCTGTTAGTCAGCTTACAGGTACATTTTATTTCAGCATTCTATGTCGGTAAACACGTATTTAGTGTTCTAGCATTGTATATTATGTAAAAATAATTACATGTAATTCTAGAACTATTTGTTGTCAGTATCTTAAATCAGATAATTTCATTTCCAAACTAAATCTCTTAATCTGCTGGTCTGTTTCCTCCAGGTACTAACTAAATGCACTGTCAGATACCTATTTAAGACGTATCTCAAATTTGGTTTAGTTGATTAATCGATATCTTGTCTCCAAATATGCAATTTCGAAAACAGTATAGGTAATTATTTTAGAAATATGATTTTTATCATCTGCCATGTAGCCTACTGCATGTGGTTTCCCGTAGTAACAGCAGTCGTAAGCCTTTGCCCATGTAACGTGATAAGATTTATACCGAATGAGTTTGAATGGAAAAAATAAGCCTTGTTTCTGGTTGAGAAAGTGCCTAATCAATGTGAAAGGTGTCTGTGAAGTCCAAGCTTTTTTCTCTCTTTTTGTAACAGGTTGACCTGGACATAAGGCCATGTTTACGATCGTTCTCCTTTGTGAAAGAGATTCTCCCCACGCACGTAACCCCCCCAAATTCTTCAGAGTAGGCCTATCAAACTTGGAATAAATTATCCAGACTAGTTGCGAGATTGGCCTCGGCAAACTGAAACCAAGTCAGGTGAAAAGAAGCGGATTAAGATGAATTTTGTGTGTAGAGAGAGAAAGAGAGAAACTGCTTTAGATTTTATTAGTGGTATGTTTGGGAAGAAAATGGCTGTACCAATAAGGCAAGGGTCGAGAAGGCTGGGGAAGTCGAACAGTATTTGTGCGGTGTTGCGTCAAATGGTAAGCTCTGGCGTGAGGTATTCTTGTGCTGTCGGCTTACCGAAGTGGTCGTGTGGACAGGTGCTACGGGGCTGGGGGGTAAGGGACGGACGTGGGGAGGCTTGTGTTAGGGGAATTTGGGGAGTACGGTTAGCGAATAGGGCACCCCATAGGTGCAGGATAAAGAGAGCTTTAAAAGGGGGAAATGTGTACAATAAACGAGTTTAAATCCGTAGTCTCTCTCATTCTGAATAAGGATCAAGAGGATAGGGTTTCGAAATAAAGCTTATTTTTTTATAAGAAAATGTTTTTTTTAGCTGGAGGGAAGGAGGGTCTCACGTCGTCCGATTTGATCGGAAGATTTTAAGCTATTGAAAGCTGCTTGGCTAGGTGTTAGAGGGTCGTGACTGGTTGTTGCTGCCGCCGATTCATGTTTGCTTGGTTCTTGGATCGCTCCTGACCTGTTGTCTACCATTCCACCCAGTGGCCTAAATGGGTACTTGCGTGTGCATTTTTCAAGGAAGGGGTCTGAGGTCTGAGACTAGAGTATTCTCATCATCAAATACTTGGCGAGATAGTGGAAGGTTTTATCCTTCTGCCGTCTCCCCCACGAGGGAATATATATATATATATATATATATATATATATATATATATATATATATATATATATATATATATATATATATATATATATATATATATATATATACACACACACACACACACACTTATGTAAAATGCAATACTGGTAAAAATTTAAAAGCAGCATGTTACAAGCATTGACACACATTCCATAAGTTTTTATAAGCAGTTATCAACTAGTTTGTAAACAAACGAACATTAGCTTTATTCTTCATGAACTGAAGCCAACAAGTCGAGGTCTTCAAGGTTAAACTGTGTTCTGAATCTATGTAACTGACCGTCAAGCCCGTCTGACTGGCATGTTATAGGTTACAAAATAGTAATTGGCATTGTGTGAGCTTTTATTGATTTCATTCGCTCCAGTTTTAGGAACCTTCATGTTGTGGTGATGTTTCCATGCTTGCTGGGATGACACCGAATAGGTTTTCACGGAGTACTCACGAAGGCTTACCGGTTGTACATTGTAATGGGTTTTTACACGTTGCTTGTGATGGCCATAAAGCGACACGGTTTTACTGGCAGCTCATGTAGCCTGTAAAGTAGTAGTGTTTCACTTGTAAATCGTGTTGATTTCTAGTTTTCATCCCTTAGGTTTTTTTTTTAGTTTAAATTTAGCAAATGGACACTATATCCACCCATAGTTTTTCGCACGTATCTCAGGACGGCTGCAATAGGTTTTTACTTGTGACACATCAGCTTTATAGGATTTCATCGGTAGCTTTTAGCGTCTGTAGGGTAATATTTTTATGTATCACTAATAAAGACTATCAAGCAATAGGTTTTCACCTTGAGTCATAGGGGTTTACCTGATATTTGTGGCGACAGTCAAGACTGATGTTTTAAATCAAGTGAATTGTTATGGTGCTTACTTTGATACACTGGATGTATGAAATGCTTATCTTATACACCTTGTATCAAACTCATGTTTTCTCATTTCATTGTCTTTATGCAACACCCAGTGGTGCTAACAGTCTAATGCCTTTTTCTAGCCTAGTATGGAAGAAAACAAGAAAATGAAAATAGAAGAAAAACATATGGTTAAATGAAATACTTCAGAAAAATGTAAGAAATCCCCCTCCCCCCTTTTTTTAGCAGAAGCGTGACAGGTTTTTCCTCACGATTATAACCTTTAGTCGTACGTGATTACATTATCTTTGTGTGAACAGGTCGTGGGAAGATTTCGCAACTTAACGTCATTTGCAAATAGTTGTACTTCGTTTACTGTATAAATATGTTCAGAGTGCTATTAGGAAGTAATTGGAAGTGTTTTGATAATTTTGCTTTGGTACATTCAATAAACTGTTATAGGCAAGCCTGGCGTATTGGTAGGCCTATATGAATTCAGTCACAAATTTACGAACACAGCAACACATGAAAGCCGGACTCGCTGCTCAGAATTCAACTAAAGATTCTGCCGCAAACAAAAAGAAACATTTCTATTTGAATTGTTGATGGGAATAGGTGGCGAGGAATTTTGGGGGGAGGGGGGAGGGGGAGGGGTGCAGTGGCAGAAGATGAGAGGGGAGACACGACTAAGGGGGCCTGATGGATACCAAGGAGCTAGAGTGGATGGCGGGAATGGGACAGGTTGAGAAAGTGGGAATGAGGAGCTGCTGAAGAGGTATCAGAGCAGTTGACTGGAGTGTCCTTGGCAATGCGGGAGATGGGCTGGCATACCCGAAATGTGTTGAGAGAGAGAGAGAGAGAGAGAGAGAGAGAGAGAGGTTCATTTTGAGAATTATTTTCTTGCATGCGATGTAAACTAGGTTATATTTAAGTCACTGACAGCATAGCGTCATTAGCTTAGACATCGGTTTTGATAGTGAAGATTCTTCTATGCTGTTTCACTTTTATCATTTAAGGTAGTTTGATGAAAAATTAATATCAGTTGGTTTTATCAATAGTCTTCATAATTAATCCAGGCTTTTCGATTTTTTATGAATCTTAGTGTAATAAGAGATGGTCGAAACATTAAGTCCCGACCGTGTGGATGTCATGTACTGTTTCGAAGATTGGATAAAATTTTAAGTGTGGAGCTTATTACCCTTAGACTATCGACGACGCGCGCTCGCGTGCTCACATACAAATACATAAATTCACACACTCTCTCACACGCAAACAAACAAACAAACAAACAAATACAGACACTCCCTGCGTTTTCTACAACCCCTCTTCGTAAGATTGTATCAAGAGCCAGTTGGAAATCCAAAACCAGTCTTTTTTTGAAAGCGGTTACGAACTGAGTTATCTTTAGGCCTAAGCCGAAACTCCAACATAAAAGTGGCAAGTTAATTGGAAGCGAAAGTAGTGGAGAGTTAATGTGTGTGTTGCAGGGTACCAGAGTTATCAAAGCGTACACAAACAGGTGGGCACTTCTTGATACGCTTAGGAAGACGTAACCTAGTTCGCTGTCATCTCCTACTCATTAGAACGAGAACGCGTGCTGTACCATACGTGAAGAATGAAATCACCGGATCGCATCTCTAATGTATGCCTAAACCAATTTTAAATATATTGATAAATTTTGGAGTTCATGGAAATCGAAAAAGGCTGAATACAAAATATTGAAATATCAAAACAGGGGAAACAAGATAGAAGTTTTGAAGGCAGCGACCCGAGACGCTGTTAAGAGTGTTATCTTTTCAGCTGCGGATGACATTATCGCATATCCTGTCCCATCACATCCTCTCTCTCTCTCTCTCTCTCTCTCTCTCTCTCTCTCTCTCTCTCTCTCTCTCTCTCTCTCTCTCTCATGGGTATACAGTGACACGTGTATGTATATATATATATATATATATATATATATATATATATATATATATATATATATATATATATATATATGTATGTATGTATGTATATGTGAAAATGTGTATGTGTAAGTAAATTTCTCCCTTTCCAAACTATATTTAAATATTAAATATTTATATTTTTTAAAATTTCAGATATCGTCCGTTTCTGAAACCGCACATTTTTACCGGCTTTGAAATTAGTTTCTCATTAAAGTCAGAGGTGCGCATTTCAGTGACATATATCATATAACTGTTGTGTCCGATTTTGTTGTTTGTTTGTTACGTACAAGAATTACTTTTACAATAAGATATTTTACTCTCGTCGTCCGTCATGTTCTTGACTGATCGGAGACGTAAAGTAGAGGAACTAAGACTGAGCTTCGTTTCCACAGGATATAGCTTTGGGAAATTATCTGTCTTCTAGGATTACTTCAGATCTGTGTGATGTAAAGTTATCGCGACCAGCCTTTTATCATCTTATAGAGAGAGAGAGAGAGAGAGAGAGAGAGAGAGAGAGAGAGAGAGAGAGAGAGAGAGAGGTGTAGTGAGATTGATTTCCATAGATGGGAGGAGGATCTTGTAATTAAGAGCAGCAGATCATCATGAGAGAGAGTATTTTTTATTGCCTCGGCGAGGCCCTCTCGTTCTCAATTATGGTATTTTGACTAATATAACGTATTTTACTTTCTCTATAATCTTGTCTTCTACTTAACTGAAGCCCACGGTAGTACATTAAGTACCAAGTACCTAATTCCCCTCTCAGGTCAACGGAGGCATATGGGAATTGAGAGAGAGAGAGAGAGAGAGAGAGAGAGAGAGAGAGAGAGAGAGAGAGAGGCCGGGGGTGGGGAGGCGTCGGGCAAGTAGGATGGATATCGAAGGAATAGCGGAGGGACTCGGAGGAGGGGTGGAGAGAGGAGAAGGGGTTGGATTGTTGTTTGCAGATGGGTAACACAGGCATGAGAATTTCAACCCAGCAAGGAAGGTGACTCATACCCCATCCAAACCAAGGAGAGGTACCGTTGGACGAGTCGCCTCCTCTCCTGCCCTCGTCTCTGGTCATCACACAAACCCGAACGGCCATACTCGTCATCCCTCCCCTTGTCATCTCTCGTGTGTTTTCCGAAAGTTATCTGTACCCAGTATATCATAGCCAGGGCATATCGGCGGTCAGACTGAGGGTACGACTCGTAGGTTGTGTCGTGTAAGGATGTTGTCGAGGGGTTACGAGTAATGTATGCTCGGAACTAGTGTCGTAAGAGTTGTGCCGAAGGCAGAAAGGGGTGGCTGTTGCATCCTCCTCCTTTTCTTTGATTTTTTCTTTCTCTCCTTTCACCCTGCAGAATATTTCAGTCGGATAGATGTAGTGCAATGGAACAGTTTCACTTTCCGCGGGACGCCATGCGCGAAACAGGTTTCGTGCTGCCCAAGGATTTTATGTTGGTCAGTCGGTGCGGGGGTGTCCGTTTCCTGAGATGAGACGAGTCTCAAGGAATTCTTATATTTGGCTTCTGCCTTTGTGTTTTCGGTGGCATAATGACTCCTACTGCATAATCCTTCTTATGATTTGGTTTCCATTTATTCTGTTTCAGATTGATTACGAAAATTGCCGTTGTGCAACGTAATTTGTTGGTTTGATGTGCAGTGTTAAGACGTGATTTCCACTGGTCCGCTTTCGTAATAACATGCTTTTAGATGGCTTAGAATAATTTAAAATGTATGTCCTGGTTAATTGACTTTATTTACTTAAATTAGTAATAGCCGACTTTATCAGTAAACGGATGCTTATTGACAACCTTGTCTTGTTTTGTTCGACGCAAAACTCTCTCTCTCTCTCTCTCTCTCTCTCTCTCTCTCTCTCTCTCTCTCTCTCTCTCTCTCTCTCTCTCTCTCTATTTCGAGCTTTGCCTCGGTAACTGTTGGACTGTATTCTGCCAAATCTTAAGGTTACGCAGTGTTTACCTATATTAATATTAATTTTGGATGCAGCGAATGCTTTATTCAGGCAGTATTATTCCTTCTTGCTGTTTATGCTCTTGGGTCATATATACAATTACATTGTATCTGCTCTAATCATATAAAGAGTAGGGGTAATGCTTTGTCTTTGTGGACCACTTGGCATTTGTTTATTTCACGTGATAAATTTGTCATTCCTGTTCGGAAACTCGTTGTGGTTTTGTTGTATTTTTGTGGTTTGTGCCTCTTTGATTGTGTAGGGTGGAATATAATTAGTTGCCCACCGAGAGACACATGTTATCAGTTTAGATTAGAAGTGAATTAGTCTAAAAATATAATGTACAAAGAATGTTATGTACATTAGGGTAGAGGAGCCGGCTCACTTTCTAATTTTGCAGTGACCTAGTCTCAGAAACGAGCTTCGTATATACTGTGTATCACAAGCGTATACTGGTGAAATAGTTTATAATAAGTACGGAAGAATTATAAATGTTGCCTTTTCCTTCGATATTATTAAAATTTTTTGAAGTATGTAAATTCACTTATAGTTTAGGCGTCATTTTTGTTAATGAAATGGGAAATGTGAGTTTGGTTGTATATGTATACGAGTATATAGCTAAAGTTACTTGTCATTGAAATGAAATCATTCGTTGTTCAGGTAGTCCTAATAAGAAAAAGAAATCTAGCTCAAATCCGAGGACTGAGAAGCGGGACGAGAGAGAGAGAGAGAGAGAGAGAGAGAGAGAGAGAGAGAGAGAGAGAGAGAGAGAGAGAGAGAACGGGCTTCTATGCCCGGGGGCTTGTACCTCGCTTGTTTTCAAGGTCACGGGCCTGCAAGGGCATGAAGATGAACCGACAGTTACAAGAACAGCAGTTCTCTTCTTCCTGTCTCTGTCAGGTCAGCTCATTAGTTGTGCTCTCTCTCGCTGGATGCTCTCGTGATCATCTCAGAATTTTATTCCTGGAGCAGTCTTTTTTGTTTTATTAATGGGGTTTAGTATATCAGGTGTGTTAATGAGGCTTGATTCCATTTGTGGTGCAGATACCTTCTGTTTTGTAGACAAAATAATCTTTGAGATAAAAGTGAAAGTTTAATTATTCAAATTCAGAATTTAAGTTTTATTTATGTGGTTCACTTTCAGCCCTTCCATTATTTCATTTTTTTCTGCTGAATGTTTGTATTTGTTTGTGTATGCATTCTATTTTACTGTAGTTTCTTTTTTTATGTTCTTTATCTGTCTTCCAGACAGAAAACAATATCTTTCAGTTCCTGATTCATATTTGGTAACTCTGACAGCGTCCGTGCTCTCACATCATGCATTACATGTTTTATCGAGACTGACCATAATCGGAATGCCCAGGATTAAGTCCCGTGCAGTATTTTGATGATGATTACCTCAACGAAGTGTATCGCTTTTCCCTACGATCAAGTTAAGTGTATGTGAAATTCCAAGCATCTCGTAAACGACGTAAGTGTAACAGTAAGCTTGTACCATTGAGCTGTGGTTGGGCAACTGGATCTAAAAATATCCGACGGCGTTGAGTAATAGACACTTGCCTGTTCTTTTCAAGCCAGGCGGCCCAGCCATCCAACAACCAAATACGGCCGCGTCTTCCGTGGCCTTGTGAGCCTCCAGGAACTGGTTTTCGGAGTCTAACCTCTTAGAGGACCTTTGGTGTCGTTTTATAACCGAACCATTTGTTGGAAGTCGTCCAGACGCTGCTTTGACTCGTGTTATTCTGTTGACGTATTTGTATGGGCTCATGCTCTTGTTTTGTGACGGCTGATTTGCATCGAGTATCGGGTGTTGTGATGAGTGGTGTTAGGTGAACCCTTTGGTTTTCAGTCTCTAGTGTTTATTTTCAAATCTTTCGTCCATATGGGTCGTATTGCGATTTCTCCATCTGTGATCAGGACCTCTCTCTCTCTCTCTCTCTCTCTCTCTCTCTCTCTCTCTCTCTCTCTCTCTCGAATGTAGAGGTCCTTACGCCGGTTTCACATTAGATTTAATCTGCTTTTATGTGCTGTTAAAAGGTACTGATAATAATCCCGCCTCTTGTTGGTGTTTCCACTATCCAGCGGGGGATGCTGTAAGATTACGCGGAACCCAGATTACATTAGAACCTCTCCACGTTCGTAGAAATGCCGTTAATGTCAACGGCAGTGGTTCTTCGATACTTGCTGCCGTTTCGGTTCGGAGAGGGAGGGAATTTGCGATTCCAGGCAATTAAGGTTAACTATGTAGTCTTCGCGGATGTGCGTTTGTGGGGTTGCGTATTTGTGTGTAATTTCATCTGTTTGTAGGAGTAATTGCATAGTAGGAATCCGGAAGGTTTTGTGAACTACAGGTCGGTTGCGCTGATTTGCCTTCATTTTGTTTTTCTGGCAGGATTAGTCAAGATAAGGGCATGCCACAGCCTGTACAGTCGGCCTTCTTTTGAGAAAAAGGTTAATGATAGTGAATGGAAATATATCGAACATATGGCAGAGATTTTGCCGTTATGAAACCGGCAACCGGTTCGGTCTAGACTGTGCACTCTTTTGCATTTGTATGTTCGTTTTACCACGAAAACAAAACAAGATCTCACCGTAAAAGTGAATTACTTCTTTGTATGTGATTAGATAACATTGTGCAGGCATTTACTATCGGATTTTTGTCTTATCTACAGAACGTATATCTTGCATTGACTTGTCATTACGCGTAAAAATACTTTCATGTTTACATTGTTTAGTTATTTAATTAAGTTAAGTATACCTTAGTTTTACCAGACCACTGAGCTGATTAACAGCTCTCCTAGGGCTGGCCCGAAGGATTAGACTTATTTTACGTGGCTAAGAACCAATTGGTTACGTAGCAACGGGACCTACAGCTTATTGTGGAATCCGAACCACATTATAGCGAGAAATGAATTTCTATCACCAGAAATAAATTCCTCTAACTCTTCATCAGCCGGCAACAGTGATAATATGATAAAAACACTTTTTCTGTAAATTACTAAAATGTGCTCACAAGACATTTTTTCGTCGACCAAATGATAACATCATGAATGGATCTGTGAAACTTACACCATTCGGTGCATATACTGTACTGACAAATTTCTTACGTATTTCTTTGTGTGTTACTTCCATGCCTTTCTTAATGTTTGAGGTAATTGCCTTTTATAATTTAGATGAAAAAGGAATATTCGTTTCTTTCGTTTATTTGTGTTGTATCAGTAAGACTAATACGAGCTTTTAAAGGTGAAATCGCAGGTCAGTTATCTTTCTCATTTTTTAAGGAAATCGCATCTCCGTAATTTAGATGTAGAAGGAATGTGTGCCTTGCTAAATGTGCATCACGTGGAGTTTTATTACACGTATTTTATTAAAACTATGCTTAAGGTGCATCGCCTGTCACTCACCCAGTGAGCTGTATCAGAATCCTTCAGTTGAAGAACTAACCAGGTTTTTAAATTTTGAAACTGTATCGATAACTTGAGATCAGCTGGACTATATGGCTGGTCAATTTTGTACCCAGTGAGATGTTCCAGGCTCCGTCTTCCCAAAAGTAAGATTGGCTACATGGAATGCAGTAATTTCAGTACTTGATGCTGCATTTCTAGCCTTTCCGATTTATTTTTAATGAAGTTGTGTTATTACGATTTCAGATGCAGTTCTTAACGAATTTTTTTCAGTCAAATGAAGGATTGCTCTGCAGTAGACATTTAATCGATCGTTTGAAAGTTCTTGTATCCCCGTTTATTACTAAACATTTTCACCGTAAGAAGTTCACTTCAACGTGATTCTTTTTTTATTTTACATTATTGATTTATTATATCTTGAAGTTCTCTGAATGGCTCTTAGGAAACGGATCTTCATCTTGTCATCTTTGCTAGCCAGAAAAAGCCCGTAGTAGCCTATGTGTCTTAAAGATATAAGAGCAAGTAGAAGCTTACGGTCTGTTGGTTATATTTATTCACACTCGCTGATACTTCATATTACTAATAATAGTTGTAGTTGTAGTAATAGCACAGGAATAGTGGTAAATGAGAATTATGTTGAGGACAATGATTTTTTCTCCTGTCATCAATTCTGTTTTTATTTCTTTGGTTTCTTTTGCTCTGCAGAATGCGAGTTAATGTGCAAAATATAGTTATATTTCTGAGAGAGAGAGAGAGAGAGAGAGAGAGAAAAGTAACTTTATAATGATATGCATGAGACGTAGCGGAAATGAAATGTATGTGGAGAGTAAATGAAGTGAGTGACGTGGTTCTTTTGTTGTATAAAATGAAGCTGCCATAGAAGAGAGTCGTATCTCTCTCTCTCTCTCTCTCTCTCTCTCTCTCTCTCTCTCTCTCTCTCTCTCTCTCTCTCTCTCAAGTGAGGACATGCTGGCAGAGAGGACAGGAAGAGCCTCTTTGCATCTTCTAAACTAAAGCCTGGTAGCTCCATCAGCTGTGCACGAGAAAGATCATTTCTCGTATAAATCAGTATAAAATCGTGTGGTAAGAATGATGGAGCCTTGTTCATTATCCTTATATTCGCGTTGTCCTAATATCCTGATTGTCCTTATACTCGTAGCTTCTCGGTAATCTCATTGTTTTGATAGTCTTAGCGATTTCATTGTTCTAAAAGCTACGAGCAGCCACTAAATTGTTCCCGAGGCACTCCGTTTCCCGCCATGTTGAAATTTGAACCAGTGCCACATATATCAGGCGAGAGACTTAACGCTGGGAATGTTCGTGGGAAACTGTATTAAGCCCTTTAATGGCAACTCGCATTCCCATATGAGTTTAAATTTCATGTTGGAAGTTATTACAAGAGATACTTGCAGCGTAATTTTAATTTCGTGTGGGAAATGAGAGAAAACGTACTGTTGTTTTATTGTCAGAAATGATTGCAAGAAATATCTACGTGTTTTTTCATTCAGATTTTTTTTTTGTATTTTCATTCAGATTTTTTTTTTTGTAGCTGTACTTATTAGGAATGACTGGCGTATATGTATATACATACACTTGGAAAAAATTGCATGATTTTACGTAATGTAGCCTTTAACAAGTAAAAAGAAAACGAGGAATTGACATACTGTTAATTTGTCAATTGTTGTTATAGCATAATGCATGCAGTAACCAGTTGAAAGCAAAGTTTAATGTTGTAACTCATCCCATTCAGATGTCAGGCATCATCCATTCTTTTGCTGAGGGTTTTATTTAAAATATTAGCCATTTTTCTCTTGTTAAAATTTTAATTATAACTATTTTTTAAAATATCTTGTCAGATATTAATCCAATACACATCAGCCAACAAAGGTTTTATTTATAGTTTTCTGAAGTTAATAATTCTTGGTTATTGGCTTGATTGTGTAGAAAAACCACCCCGCAGTATTACTTATGCTGTTACTTACATGAAATATGAAACTTCGTCTAATATGAATGTCACAGGTATCTACCAAGTGTTATTTTATCATGCTACCAGTTGAGATTTAGAAGGAATATCAAACTTTTGCTAATAACTTGCGGTAGAGGGTGAATAACGTATTAGTGTGATTTGCAAGAGACAGTCTTCATTTTCGTTCTTTATATAAAATGATAGAGATTACATTATAGTCAAGACGCTGCAGACCTAGTTATAGGCTAGTATCATACACGGTAGGAATCGAGTTGCGTAAGAGAAATTCTCTCTCTCTCTCTCTCTCTCTCTCTCTCTCGAGTTAATTAGTAACATGAGAATAACCACTTTAAGTCGTGTTGTGACGTGTCATCTGAAAATATAGGATGAATAATCAAGTGGGATAAGAGGGCCTAAGATTTCTGAGGGCGACCGAAATTCTGCGTTGTGAAGGTCTGTGCTACATTGCTAGGATGAACTATAATTAAACCTCTTCTCCTTTCATTGCTTTGGATTATATAGCTTTCCGAGTGAGTTTCCCAACGACAAATTAGGCACTGGATAAAATGTGATAAATTGCACACTCCAGTATGGAACAAACCCCCGGTGGCTTATTGATGAAATTCATATAGAGAATCATTGCAACATTATGAAGGTCGTTGTAACAGTATTTACAGTATTGTCACAAGAATAGTAATGATTCGTCTATAAACAGATAATATTTTCTTCTTTCCGTGCGTGGAATAATACATGCCACGTAGTTACTTAGTCTTTCATTAAGAGAACAATTCCATGTATAGACAGTTGACGGATGGATGATCCTTTTCCATTCAAGAAAAATGTCTTCAGTTACTTATTTATTGTCGTAGTCTATAAGGGAGACAATCCATGGAGAAACGGATGATGATGGGTCGACGATATTTTGCTCTTTCCCTGCCAGACTCGTGCATTGATGTGGTCACCCTTGGCGGCCCCTGTTGCATAGTTTAGTGCCATCCTCGAGCTCACCCCTCTTCCTCCATCTCCTCCTCCACCTCCTCCTCCTCCTCCGCCTCATGCATCAACCTCCCCCATCCTTTCCTCCCCAACCTCCCGCTCTCCCACCCACCCATGCCATCCTTCTCTCGTCTTCCTCCACTCTCTCTGTCTCCTTCCTTTGCTGCCATAATACCTCACTAAAAGTTATCTAGTCATGGATTGGGTATTACCAAGCAACACGTATATTTTGTTATAATTTACGAAGAAAACGAAGCCGCTTTTGTCCTTTTTTGTTTAAACCCGTGTTTGTTTTTTCTCGAAGCAGTTGCGTTTTAGCCCCGGTGTTGTTTGTCTTTGAATACAAAGCAGACCAACACTCTCCTTTAGATCTTTTGCATCCGGAAACCCGAGTAAATGGAGTGTGTTTGTGCTCTTGTTTGTGTCACACTGGTGGGTGAACGTTTTTGTTTGTTGTGGACGCGATCAAATTCTTTGCCTTTGTGGGTATTGGGTCAAGTGCATTACAAAATGGATATATGAGTGTGTTCATAATTTGGCTGTAAAACAATCACAAACTGTATTTCGACATGGTATTTCATATTTTTTCCAGTTATTTGTAATCCTATATGAAATTAATTCTTCATTGTTTTTTATAGCCTGGTGGTTTCTACAAAATTCTCTCTCTCTCTCTCTCTCTCTCTCTCTCTCTCTCTCTCTCTCTCTCTCTCTCTCTCTCTCTCTACAAATTAATAAAATTAATATTATTAAGAAAAGTAGTGCGCAAACTTGTTTATTAGTATCGTAAGTTCCATTTTCTTCATTTTGCTCAAATTAACTTTCCCGCTAACTGCACACGATTATCAAGACTTTTTTTTTGTCAGGAATTGTTGTTACGTAAGAACCTTGTGGGTTTATCACCCCGAACCTCTGACTCCGAGAGAGAGAGAGAAACTAGAACGTTTTAATCAGTTTTTATTGCCCAATCCTTCACCTGACATGAGCATCATATCTTGCGGGAGCCGCTTTTTATGTTTTCCTTTCCCGAAACTTAACATTTTTCTATTTCTTTTAAGGCGTATTTTTTAACGCCTTTTGTAATTGTGAAGGCTTTATGTTGATTAAAAGGTAAATGTTTGGCTGATATATGGTATTTGTATGATTATTTCTTCTTGCTGACAGTATTCCAGCTCCAAAGAAGCTGGAGTAATCGTGTTGTATGATGTGATAAAAACTGTTCTTAAAGTAAGAATTTTAGGCTCAGGGAAAAACATTTTTTCAATTTATCTACATAGTTTTTAGCTTTTTTTCTCTCTCTCTCTCTGTATGTATGTATATATATGTATATATATATATATATATATATATATATATATATATATATATATATATATATATATATATATATATATCTAATATATCTTCTTCTTGTTGTGAAGATCTGGATTTGCCCGAAGGGCTGGTTGAAATTTTGCCCAGCTCCGTTCACGAATGTTTGCGTTGTTCCTCTGGTGAACGTGCGGATTGTGGCCTAGTCTTTTCTTTTTTTATATTTTTTATTTTTGTTTTAGGCACCTTGTTATCATCGATGACCTCACTCCCTCACTTCTCTTGCCCCTTTCCCTCCTCCCCCCCTTCCTTTACCAGACAGACGTTGGCGACGATCCAAAATTTGGCGGCTTGAAAACGATTCCCTGGTAAGCGACCTTCAGACGTGATGGTTGGCCAGCTGGCTCTCTCTCTCTCTCTCTCTCTCTCTCTCTCTCTCTCTCTCTCTCTCTAAGTTTACTTGGTACTCCATGTTGTCGCTGTTGCCTGACTACTAATGAAGATAATGCTTAATGTGTTCCATCGTTTGACGAATTTTTCAACGTTCCATTCCACGTTTTTTTTTTTTTTAGGATCACCTACCGTGCTAATTTGCAGGATCCATCCCCTCCCTCCAATTTCCCTTGACCCCCCCCCCCTTTCTTCTGAATGTCCTCGTCGTGAGTTGTTTGATTCCTTTTTTGCTATTTCTTATTCTTAATTAATATTGTTGGTTATGCACCGTTTTGAGTTATATGGAAAATACGAAATTATAAGTAGAATACAGTTGAGGTTTCTCTCTCTCTCTCTCTCTCTCTCTCTCTCTCTCTCTCTCTCTCTCTCTCTCTGCCATATCCCAACAAGTTTGCCTTGTTAGGATCAAATCCTGATTTACTCTCTCCTTCCACATCTACCCTTCCTCCTCCCCGTCACATTTTCTAGCTCACTCCTCCTTCCTCCCCCTTGGGGGCAGTGTGTTTAATGGGGGTCCAAGACGAAGGAGCAAGGCATGTCATGACGCGGTATAATTTCCACCTGTCTCAGTACACCGAAAAGTTTTTGATTGATCGAGTCCGAACTTGGCGCTGCGACGCCTTCCAGGAGGGTCTGTGCGAGAATCCAAATGGTGGTGCCAGCGATCGTTTGGCTTTTATCTTCGTTCTCGTGTTGCTTTTGTTTTCCGGTGTTTATGTAACACCGCCACGCAAGCTCTCCTCTTTAGAATCAGGTTTTCTTAATTTTGTGGTAGCTGGCTTATTTATTGAATATATATATATATATATATATATATATATATATATATATATATATATATTATTTATTGAATATATATATATATATATATATATATATATATATATATATATATATATATATATATATATATATATATATATATATATATATATATATATATATCTATATATAAACTCTCTCTTTCTCTCTCTCTCTCTCTCTCTCTCTCTCTCTCTCTCTCTCTCTCTCTCTCTCTCTCTCTCTCTCTTCCTTGTGTGGCTTTGTTGAGACGGCAATTATGGGATGCTGGGCGCTCACTAGGCCTTCCTCCACCAGCTGGCTGCTGAACTGAATCCGAAATGGCGATAGAGGGTTTTCTCACAGCGATGTGTAATTTCTGATTAAGGGGAAGTCTTCGTTAGGCGCGGGGTTCATCTCGCTTAATAATAGGCAAACTGGAACGTCCTACATAACAAAAATCCCGAGAAATATGGATATTAGGTTTTTTGTTCCGCTTGTGTTAATTGTGTGCTTCTACTTCTGTTTTCATCCGGAATGCTGTGATTATTTGTGCTCTGGTGCTTGAAATTGTGTGCGGGTAATATTCTGAACTATTGAAAGAAAATAAATCACATATTCATATGCGAATTCTTGGTTACCGGTACTTTCAATTCATTCGTGCAAGCCGTAAGGTAATTTGTTTTACAAGATCTGGTAACTTTTATTTTTTTCTGCATCTTTAAAAGTCCGAGAGAGAGAGAGAGAGAGAGAGAGAGAGAGAGAGAGAGAGAGAGAGAGAGAGCCGCTGCTGAACAGACAAGTTACCGGTAAAAAAAAAAAAAAAAGGTTTGAAGCACAGTCGCCTACGATTGTTGCATTTGATTTCCTGTTTTTCGATAAGATAAAAGACATCTGAGAGCGAGTACAATTTAGAATCATGTTTGGTGTTATATTAAAGGACGATTCTGTTACTATTATTTGTGTTATGTTTTATTGGTTGAATATTACCTTTTATAGTTTGGTTAGTATTTGCGTAAATGTGTGTGCTGTCTGCACGTGCTTCTTGTATTTACAGCATGTATATGTAAGTGTAAAAGTTTAACAAGGGATTTTTGTATACGGTATTATGTAGAGCTACCGTTTTTCAAGCTTGTTTGCTTTGCAGTTTTTGTAGTGTCCTGTGAAATGGTGCGTATGTTTTTGTTTCCTCCTTGCCCTTTAATTACCAATTAATGATAATGCACTTTTTTAATATTCCTATCAGGATTTTTTAAGTTTACTTGATAATTTATTCAAAAGTTCGTTAGAACACCATCCAATCTCTCTCATCTCGTTGCTGGATGTTAATTTCTACAACGCTGACTGCAAATGTAATTAGCACCCATCTGTATAAGACAAAAGCATCGTCAGTATTGTACATGTTATTGATTGTAGATAATGTTAGTGGAATTGAGTGAAATAAGATTATACCGGCAAAAGAAACGAAGATGCATAATAGGTGTAACGGACGTAACTACAACCACCAGTGAATCAGTCTGTGGAGGAGAATTCTCAATCTGGTGAGTTTATTATTTTCGTTTATATTTATTTTGTAGTTACCTAAATATAATAGCTGAAGATACAACTTGCTTGGAAACCCTTCCGTTTGCCGACGAATGGCACGCCCTCTGCGAGGTAGCGGCAGCCATAGTTCGAAGTTTGGCAAGAAAAAAAAGATATTCAGTTGTGTGTGTGTGTGTTTTTTTTTTTTTTTTTTTTTTTTTTTTTTTTTTTTTTAGATAGGGAATCATCTGGATGCCGTGAAGAAAGGTCCTCGACCTTCCTGTGAGTCCTGCCGCAAGAGACCTTTTGAATAATAAACAGTCCAAAAAAATAATTTTCTCCAAAGCGTCAATTTTTAAGGGGAATATTTTTCGTCATGAGAAATTTTTCTTGTCCTTGCTTCAGCGTTCTCTGTTTACTTATGTATACCACGCACTTACATACGCTTTTGTGTGTTTTAACGTAAAATAATTTTCGTAGGATTATTAATTATGGAGATTTCTGATTTTAAAGCCGCCAGCTCTGTCTGAGAGACCCCAGTACTGTGGTCGGGTTATATAACACCAGTTTTGATGATTTACTACTCTCGTTAATAATGATAATTATTGTTATGATAAAAAAATAAAGGCCATGAACAGAAAGGAAACTTTTACCCGACCAGCAATATACTGAGGCGTGTTTCTTTTAATCATCTGCTTTAGCTTGCTTGCGGGTCCTCATCTCCGCACTCATTATTGTTATTACATTTTGAGATAAGCATCATCATGAATACTCAAAATTCATTCTTGGGTACGGGTTTTGTAACGGGCCCAAATGTCGAGCTTATCTTATGTAAGCATTTGGGCACAGAAATCCGGAATTCATTTGAATACATTTGCCCGAGTCTTTTAGTACTTGTTAAGATGGTTGGAAATCCCCCCGCCCTTTTAAAAATGTTCTTTTTCCTTCGCCCCCGGTATTGTATGGGTCTGGGATCGTGTAGGCCTGTTACGAAGATAAGGAGATGGATTTGGGCTAAGGATGCAGTTGTTCTCATTATCGAATGCCGAAGTAGGCTCCTAAATCTTGAGGTCGGAGGCAGACTGTAAATACAGTTTCCTGTGTTTTAATTTTTGTTTTTCTCTCTTGTTTCTTTTCTACCTCCTGAGAGTTCCTGTAGATTTATACAGTAGTTCGACTCAACGTATGATGAAAATAGCTAATGTGACACATCAGTACCTTCGTGTAAATTCTGTTGCTTGCTATTGAGAGTTAATATGGGACTAGTTGTTGAAGGCGGGGCGGAGCCAGAGTTTGTTATTGAAAGAAAAATCTCAGCACTTAGATGTTTACGAACTTTTTTTTTTTTTTTTTTAACATTTGTTAAGAGGTTACTATTAAAAATCCACTTTTCATTAATTCACTCCATTTAATAAAGTAGGATTTTCCATAGAATTGTAGAGTGACTGTTTTGTGTTTTTAGTGTTCTGCGTCTTGTTGGTTGTATTTCCATTGGTTTGGGAGTTGATGATTTGATGAAGTAACTGAATTTGCTGTCTACATTGATTGCCATACTTATTTCTCTTGTGTTGGATGTATACAGTGACCCACAAATTATTGAAAATAAAAAAAGAAATCAATTATTTCGCGAGCATGCATGAGAAACCTTCTCATTTTAATATGTTCGGATACTCCTTGTTTCGATGAGAGAGAGAGAGAGAGAGAGAGAGAGAGAGAGAGAGAGAGAGAGAGAGCAGCGAATCTGGCATGCCGACATCATTTGGGATGTTTGATGCACCGCCAATGGCTGATCCAATTTCAAAACTCTTGTGGAAACTTGGAACTCCCTCGAGAGAGTTTTGTAGATGGTTTTGTTTACTTTTCGTCGCCTGAGCGAATCCAGCACAAGACCACAGTTCTCCAAGTTTTTTCTTCGTTTTTTCTTTTATTTCCCCTCTCCTTCCTTTCCGCTCTTTTGCCTCTGCTCCTCCTTCCCTCTCCTGTTCCTCCTGATTCTCTCCCCTCTCGTCCTCCCAGCCCTTTTTGCATTTTCCTATTCCGTGGCCGATCGGATTCCATCCAGCCTTGGGTGTATTTTAGGTGAACCTACTGTGGAGATGTTTAAGATTTACATTTTGGGGGAAGGCATGCGTTGTCTTCCGAGATTTTCATGAATTTTGAATGGACCCCGCTCTGTTTTGTTGATATTTGTTTTTATTCTCATTGAATTGTTTATCAGGCACCTGTCCAGGAGAGCAAGTGCTGAAAGAGAATACTTCCGAAATTTGCCGTCAGAGTATTTCCGAGATTCTTAGGCATCTTTTAAATTTAGAATAAAAATTCAGAACCTGTTCTTTTTGACGTGGGCTTTATTAATATCTATTTTTTTTCTACAGGCTTTCTCTAAGTCTTATTATTTTGGTTTTTGTCGGTTCGTATTCCAACTACTCTGAGTAAATGTCATGACTAGTGAAATTATTGCGTGACAAGTACGAGTATACTTTTCTAACTTCACTTACTTCATGGACCGATAAGGCAGTTAACCAGTCCATCAGTTCTGTGAATGTGAAAGAAACCCAGGCGTCACACCAGCGCAAGTCAACGACAGTATTTGCCCTTTTGAATACTGTGAGTTGGGAAATTCATGTTGGACTCTCTCTCTCTCTCTCTCTCTCTCTCTCTCTCTCTCTCTCTCTCTCTCTCTCAGGAAGGATGTATGTTCACTTAAGACCATTAAGAATTTAGACTTGCGCACGCGCAAAGCTTCATTATCCGTGATTTGTTATTTCTCAGTATGTTTAAACATTTGCGACCACGTCTTTCACGATATGATGTGAGCAGCTTCAAGATGATTTTTTTTATGTCTGAAGTTTCATCATTATTAGGCGACGTATATAGATATTAGGTAGGATTTAGAGATTTTTACATAATTAAAATCAAAACAATTGTGTTAGTGTTAAGTCAGTGATCAACAATGTGTTAAATTGTCACCTACGTTAATGCTAGGTCGGATTAACAATTTATGTGGCAGTGTTCAAGCAGATTGTCGGTGTTAATGTTGAAGCTTATTGTCAACTGGTTTAATGCGAAGTGAAATTGTTAATTATTGGGTAATACAAAAATTAAATGGTCAGTTTTGGGTTAATGTTGAATAATTGACAGCGTTAGTGCTAAATCAAATTAAGAGGTATATGGTAGTACCTTAGCAGATTATTGTTAGTGTTAAATCAAATAACTGTGTTAATGATATATGAAATTAACAATTATATGTGGCGATGCTTAACTAAATTATCAATTGATTGGCTCCAGTTAGTGGAATATCATGTTTCTTCGATTTTTGAATTATTTATTCATGAAAATCCCATATTCGAAATATTTCAGGTACAGATCCCAAGTCTTTATGTTATTAATAAGACTGTTGTGATCAAGACTTTAACTGATTTTGTAATTACTTTATTAACATCAGTGATTGCTTAAACTTCTCAGTCACATATTCAACGTTGGTACTGCGTATGCTATGATTTTAAAAACGCTTTGATCATTATTGTTGTTTGTAGTAAATATGAAGTTAAAAATAATCAACGCTTTTAATAGAAACTTTTATTTTGAAATTCTCCTCTCCGCCTTGATGGATATTTCCATGACAAATTTGAAGTCGGCACTTCGTACGCCATAATATCAAGACCGTTGTGATCATTACCATCACATACAGTTATCTTGTTACCCATTTTTTCTTGATAACTCTAACAACAGTGTCAGGGAAATTATCCAATTTCTTATTTAGCGTCAGGAGCTATTAGCATAGTAGATACCAACAGCTGGCTTACCCACGCTCATACTATACTGCCGCATGACAGGATTCATGCTAAGCGTAGATCTCTCTCTCTCTCTCTCTCTCTCTCTCTCTCTCTCTCTCTCTCTCTCTCTCTCTCTCTCTCTCATCACTTACCCCCCGAGACGTGCTACATATAATATCATACCCGGCCGTTCATGCACCCACTCCCATCGTCTGGTGATAGGCCTAATGTAGATAAGCCTACCCCGTATGCTGATTTTATCGTTTTTGCTTTCTTGCACTGGCGAAAAAAAAGAGGGCGTAGGGATTGTTTAAAATAAATCTGTTTCGGAAGTTTATTTGTATGATTTAGAAATGTAAGAAATGTTTTTCTAGTTATATTGCAAGTGGCATCAAAAACAATTGATTTTTAAATTTTTTTTTGTGTTGAAAGAAATGTATATTTGTACTGTATATTGTTGGAGAATGGCAGAAAATTTGTTTTTTTGCTTATAATTTTGATAAATTGTTACTTTTGCCGTTATTTTACTTTTTACATAATGAAAGAAATTCCAACAGATTATTTAGTCATTTCCTTAATATTCTTCGTGGATTTAGATAAATATGAGATAGTTAACTGCTTCATAATTTACTTTAAAATATTTTTACTTTTACTTTTTTATTTTATATCTCTAAAGAATTTACGAAATATCGTGAAAGGTAAAAATTAAGTTGTTACCTGTCTCGTGTAGGCACGATCATGCTGTTTATTATATCTAAAAAAAAAGTCCTCAAGGAGTCTGTTAACATACTAACGGAATGAGAGAGAGAGAGAGAGAGAGAGAGAGAGAGAGAGAGAGAGAGAGAGAGAGAGAGAGAGAGAAAAGTGTTGATACTGTGGTTCTCGGCCATGAATATTTATCTGCGAACTCTCTGGGGATGCTTATGTTTGTGCAAGATAACCCCTTAGCCTCTCTCTCTCTCTCTCTCTCTCTCTCTCTCTCTCTCTCTCTCTCTCTCTCTCTCTATGGCATACTTTGAAATAATTGTTACTCAGAACGCAGTGAATATTATGATGAAGAAAAAGAAGCGAGCTGTAAGCGTGAAATAGTGTAAGTGGTTTGCTGTGAGCAAAAGGCAGAGTTCATTGTTGTTGGACGTAATGATAGGTCGTGTAATTGTTACGAGCCAATTAAATAACTAGGGAAATTACGTGAAAAAAATAAGAACATAACCGAGCGAGTTTAACCAGACAATAATTTTGGAGGTTGAACCGAGTTTGGAAGAGACCCTTGGAAAAAAAGGAGAATAGAGAGAGATCTTATGGTCTGTAGCTTACGATATGATAGAAGGTGGCAGGAATTATAGTGATGTAATTCTGAAGCTGACAGAGAAACGTGTGAATATTTGTAATGATCTCTGGCGTAATGTCTTCTTCAGCGTCAGTGGGTGGCTGCGTAGAAAATCCATCATTACGGCCATTTCCCCATTTGTACTATAATAGCTGAGTCCTTTATGAACACCTTATGCAGGGAGCACCTACACTTAAGATGAATTAACACATAGGACGCCATCACCTCTCCGTCTCTGGCAAACTCTTGCTGCTCTTGGATGCAAAGGACCTTCCTCGTTGGGCGAGTGGGTTCCGTTCTCAGCTAGCACTCTGCTGGCGGCGAGTTCGAATCTCCAACCGTCCAATGAAGAATAAGAGGAATTTGTTTCTGGTGATAGAAATTCATTTCTCGCTGTAATGTGGTTCGGATTCCACAATAAGCTGTAGGTCTGTGCTCTACTTTCTATTGATTTCATTTTATGCCCTTTCCCCTGAAAGGATGTGGCTTCAGACAGTGCTGCCCATCTAGTTTTTAGTAGTGAATGTGCAAGGTCAGTGTGTGATGACGGCGACATTCATCGTATAATGGTCACCCATACACGTACTGACCAGACTTAGAATTCCTTAACTTCTCGGGTACGACGGTCATCGGTAGAGCGAACTAGGAAGGGATATGGAAGGATTCCTTGTCGGACAGGTTTCAAATATTATGCAACACACACACACACATATGTATATGTGTATATATATATATATATATATATATATATATATATATATATATATATATATATAATATATATACATATAATCTCGAGGGATTTTCTTCGTAATCTTCCCATTATCTTTGCGCGCTTCTCTTCCCTCTGTAAATTCCTCTTTTGATGATCCCCCTCGTTTCAGCTTAATTTCTCCCCTAATATTTGATCTTTTTTAAACTCCTGCTTTTCATTTTCTCGATTTTATTACAGAAGTAACATAATGTCACCCCACTTTCATCTCTCTCTCTCTCTCTCTCTCTCTCTCTCTCTCTCTCTCTCTCTCTCTCTCTCTCTCTCTCTCTCCAGGGTTAGAATAACTTGACTGTGTAATTTTCGCATTTATTTGGAAGATGGGGAGTAGGGGCCGGCTGTGTACTTAGTTTGTTGTAGAGTTTATTTGTATTTATTTTCTTCCGTATTTCTTATGAATATTATTGTTGGTTTTCGAGACTTAGCGCAACAAAGAATGATTTTCTTCATTATTAATAATGATGATATTTTGGGGACTTAGGCAGTAATATAGAAAATCCGGTGACTTTTATTTTTCTTACTGCCTCTTTCTCTTGTCATTTGCGGTGCGATTGAGCAAGCGAAATAAAAGGAATTATCCCTACCATTGTTTTTGGTATAATGGCTGGATTGCCGGGTTTTGCTCTTTAGTTATGCAGTTTGAGGCAGCCTTTGTTTGTTCAGGTGGAGCTCCGAGTTAATGTTTTCTTTTTCTTTTAATTCTTTTGCTGCGTGTTTGTTTCTCTGCTGCTCATTCCATCGGATCGGAATAGAGAGAGAGAGAGAGAGAGAGAGAGAGAGAGAGAGAGAGAGAGAGAGAGGGAGAGAGAGAGAGAGAGGTTGATTTAGAAAGGGAATGCGCGAGAGAAAGGTATGAATAACTTCACTCGTCTGTCCATGAATTATTAGGGGGTTACAGTTAATGTTTGAAAATGTAAATTTGCCGTTTGTTCATGGAAATGCTCGGGTGGTTATCATGACGATCTTACTCTTCATTTTTAAGCCGCCGTTGATATGGATGAATTACATGTTTATTAAGGTTGACCATATATTACGGACGTTTGCTGTATCTGTAGGAAAGATATGATTGTCTAGTTTGGGAATATGTGAACAGGAGGAAAGATATTCAGATTATTTTCGGCTGGAAGTCTTGTCTGGCAGCTTAGGTCAGCTGTGAGTATATACTTAATAAATGGGGGAAAGATGTGATGGAACGCCATTAGTAAATGGAACAGGAGAGTGTGGGCTTCAGCGTACCTTCAATCGAGGAAACTCGAGCACGAGGCTGTGGGAGGTCATGTTGCGAAGGCTAGCCTACATGACAGCCCAAGGTGTGAGACATGAAAAAAATATATATATTCCGAGAAGGAAAAGTGCCTGCAATTCTGTTGTTATCCAGTAATGCAGACACTTGTTAAAGTTCCTTTCCTTGGGATGATACGTAAGAGAAAAACTTTTTTAAACTGATGTTTTGTTAAATAGGAATAGTCTGCATTTCTTCTTGTATGTTTGTAAACTAAAGGTTTTTCATTTTTTTTTGTTTTATTTGACCATTTGTGCAGTATTGTTTATTATATTTGTTATAGGTATGATTGGCTGGTATTCTCGATGGTCGTCAGAATACCTCTGCTGCTTGCGCCATCACCTTTACTGGACGTTCCTGTGACGTCAACTGAGGTGGTAACTTCTATTATGTATAAAAACAACTCGATGAAATTGTAGGCACAAATGTATCTTCGTCTTTATTTTGGAACCGATGCGAGAATATTGCAGAGCTCTCTCTCTCTCTCTCTCTCTCTCTCTCTCTCTCTCTCTCTCTCTCTCTCTCTCTCTCTCTCAATGACGATTGCCTGAACTTTATCAAAAGAATGCAAGTGTATACGGTGATTTCCCTAGGGCCCGTTTCGTGTAGAAGTTTGGTGCAGAGGTGTGTGTAATGGCTCGCAAGTTATGCCTTATAGTTCGGAGCTTCCTCCTCTCTCACTCAAGTGGATGGAATGTAAAATACGTGGGATCGCCGACCCTTAATGAATTAACACCGAGCTGTAAGTTGGTCTTTTATGATGCAGAGATCAGTCTCTTGTTATTTAAGTCAGCCTCGTTATTTCTTTTATTTTAAGAGAGGTAGGTTTTGTTTGTGCTTTCATTGATTTTTGCGTCGATGACGCTGGTTGCTTTACCGGATGTCGTGGTCGGTTTTGTTTTACATGTCGCTGTTTTCGTAACATCTTGTGTATTGGACTTTTGTTATCTGTTGGAATGCGTTCGTTTAATGTTATGATACATCCACATATCCTTAAAAAAGGCCTAAGAAGGAACGGAAATTTAAATAAGCCACTGGATGTTGGCGAGTTGTGTAGATTTCAGAAAGAACGCTATATATATATATATATATATATATATATATATATATATATATATATATATATATATATATATATATATATATATATATATATATATATATATATATATATATATATATATATATATATATATATATGTATTTATTACAAAATGTGTACATACATAAAGATATACACTCGCGCGCGCGCAAACACACACACCAGAAACGCCCGGTGTACTAATGTTCTACCTTTAAATATTTTCCTCATAATGATGTCTGTCAGGGCACTGATTGAATAGTGTTCAGATAAGAAAAGAAGACTTCAAATGGTCATTAAAGGAACAAATGTTATTACTTATCAATGATACTATTATCGTGAAGTACATCTTGATGCCAATGTTACTGTGAAGTGGGCTCCTGACTCTTATTCCACTACTTCTTAAGCCTGCTGAGATGTGGTTTAAGTGAAGTCTATGAAAACCACATCCGATGCAATTTGCCGTCAAGATCAGTTGTCAGCTTAAGGTCTGGGAATATGAAGCAGTTTCATTGATATTTATTTTGTGTGTGTGTGTCGTTGTATATATGAGCATGTGTGCATGTGGGTGCGAGTACATGCAAAATAGTAGTGTAAGACTTCTGTTTAACGGTAAGATTATATTATTTAATATGATAGAATTAAAAAGAGATGCTTAAACTTTACCAGAATAAGATGAATTATTTAGCAATGTTGAGATAATGTTATAATAATTTATTCAGTTCAGTTATAATTTCAAACATCAGATCGGTATGTTAGGTTTATTAAAAACTTCACTCTGTCAGATGAAAGCGGTCATTGTGCTCTTAAGTGTTGAGTTATTTCTTGAAAATTTATCTTTATCACCTAGAAATGTTGCAGTTTCTTAAACTGGTACTCAGGTATAGACATTTTACTGTAGTTTTTACGAAGCGTGCTTAAATGGAAGAGAGCAGTCAGTGATCTCTAGGATCGAGTTATTTCCTAACTTGAGATATTCATAACGATGATATGAATTTTTACAAGTTTCGAACAACTAATACATGCTCTAGAATGTGAAAATATTACTTAGCTGGGTTGAACATATTCTGGAGTAGAACGAAGAAGTGTCAAGTTACTTCAGGAGTAATTATCTTCACAGGAAATACATGAATTTTGTTCGGTATTAACGATGCACACACACACACACGCTCACTAGTCGAAGAAAGCTGCCATTGATTCTCGGATTTTAGATTGCATGTTGAAAGCAGCCACGCTTGAATCTGTTTATATCTTCAGCCTAGAAGGATTAAACGCTGCCACAAGGAGTGGATTGTGCGCCTCTCCTCCTCCTCCTCCTCCTCCTCCTCCTCCTCCTCCTCGTCTTCCTCCTCCTCCTCCTCCTCCTCCTCCTCCAGTTCATCTGGGTTCTTCGACCCTTGGCGCTTCTTGTGGGTTATTTTTTGGCTTTCGCTCGTTTATTTGAGTTAGCCTTTTAACGCCACTCGTTTCTTTTGCATGTTGATAGCTGGCTGCTTTATGAAACAGAAAACAAAAATATAGACATACCTACACACACACAACATGGGAGATAGTAATTGCATTTATTAATCTATAGTGTGTACTTTTAATTCTTAATATATGCTTTCTTATTGATACTGATAACGGTATACCTTTGGAAATTTGTTTTATTTACTCTTACATACATTGCCAATTCCAGAGAGGGATAGATGAAAAGGTTATTTTTTTATTTAGTCTAAAGACACATTCACCATACGAGAGAGAGAGAGAGAGAGAGAGAGAGAGAGAGAGAGAGAGAGAGAGAGAGAGAGAGAGAGAGAGAAGGAAATATTAAACTGCTTAGCCTGGCTCATATGTAAGCGATAGTAAGCATTCGTTTCTCCATGCGCACAGTGAAGGAATAGGGTGTTTTATTAGAAATTACGGAAGAGCCTCTTGACATGAAGTCGTGACGCATAAAATGTTACAAGGATTAGTTTTGCTGGACGCGTCATGTCACTTTCAGAGCCCGCTGCTTCAGCATGAGTAGTTTGACCCTCTTTTTTTTTTTTTCTTTTATTTCGTGCCTGTTTGTGTCTTCGTGTTTACTTAAAGCATTGGGCGTGACTGTTTTGTTTTGAGTGTTTGCCTCTCCCCTTGCTTCCTCGCAGCCACTTAGTCATATATATATATATATATATATATATATATATATATATATATATATATATGTATATATATATATATGTATATATATACATATATACATACATACATACATACATACATACATACATACATACATACATATTTAAGAAATCATGCGGGCAAATTGTTGTTGAAGATGTGCCATATATTAACCACCAAGTATTGAAGACAGAGGTCGTAATTGTAAGTTCATTGGTCTGAGAGATTTTTTTCATATATTAATTTTTAGTTTTAGGCAAAAAATAAAACAGTGCATGGACCTTTTTGAAGAATTATATTTCATTTAATGAAATTTTTTATACACCCCAAGTTTTTACATACTAAATTAGCAATATCGGTTTTTGTATAACAAGAACTGTATGGAGAGTTTAACGCCTGCAGCTTGCGTTAGGTACAGTAACTGGGCCATGCCATCTGTGAGCACCACCTGAGCCCCACTGGTGGTGAGGCCAGGTGGATCCACTTACAGTTCAGATATTAGAAGTTCTTTTCTGCCTCCCTATTGCCCCTGCCCAGGCTGCTAGGAATGTATGATAGGGCGGGCACTGTTAAAAAATAGGCGTGGGTTGGTTTTGGTGCGTCTTTTGGGTATGGTCAAGGGCGTGTTTCCGACACTCCGCCCGTGCATCATTTGGTATTAGGTCATAAAAATTGGCACCTGGTTGTTTGTTATCCTTTACGTATATCATTTGACTGGTAGGTTCGCTGGAATTTGCATTGCTCTGTTGCATTTTATCCCAACTTGTAGTCTGTATATTTCTGTGTTTTCTTTGTCAAAATTTTTCTGCCCCTGGCCTTCATATTCTACTTCTGTGTATGTTGTAAAAAATACTGCATGTCTTTCTCGTTGTCTCTTATTTGTGCGTATGGTGTAAAAAAAATACTGCACGTCTTTCTCATAGTCTATTATTTGTGCGTATGTTGTAAAAAAATGCTGCACGTCTTTATCATAATCTGTTATTTGTGCGTATGTTGTAAAAAATACTGCACGTTTTCCTCACAGTCTATTATTTGTGCGTTTGTTCTAAAAATATACTGCACGTTTTCCTCATAGTCTATTATTTGTGCTTATGTTGTAGAAAAAAATTATGCACGTCTTCCTCATAGTCTGTTATTTGTGCGTATGATGTAAAAAATACTGCACGATCTCCTCATAGTCTATTATTTGTGTGTGTTGTAAAAAATGCTGCACATCCTCATAGTCTATTATTTGTGTGTATGTTGTAAAAAAAATACTGTAAGTCTTCCGCATAGTTTGTTATTTGTGTATATGTTGTAAAAACACTGTACGTCTTTGTGTGTATGTTGTAAAAATACTGTGCGTCTTCCTCATAATCTATTATTTGTATGTGGGTGCTACAAAAAAAGAAAAATACTGGTCTCTCGTGTAAAGTTTTATCAATTTGAGTGTTTCCTTTCCTTTTTATTTTTGCATTCCTACCCTTTTGAGCAACCCCATTTTCATCATCTCCCGTCGCCCCCTCCCGCCTTCTATTTCGTTCCCTCAGCTCGGCTGCCATGTGCACCTCTTTCGGCCGTATTCCTGAAGGCCTTTTCTACCTGTTCCTATTGTTGTCGTAGCTGTCTTAGTTCCGAGATATAACTTGGCACAAGCTATGCTCCGCCACGCTCTCGCACGTGAGTGTATTTCTCCTCTCGGTTATGCTTACTGTTTTTGGAGCTCTTCAAACCTGATCTCTCTCTCTCTCTCTCTCTCTCTCTCTCTCTCTCTCTCTCTCTCTCTCTCTCTCTCTCTCTCTCCATTTCGCCTCTTGCAACGCTTAGCGGCACTAGCGCCTTTCCTGCCTACTTCACGTTGGTACAGAAGGCGCAGGAGAGAGAGAGAGAGAGAGGGATTTTATCTTACGAAATTCACGGCCATTGTCGATCATCTATTTCTGTCTGTTAGGCGTTTGTCACCTTAGATATTTACGGCCTTATATGGCCTCTCTCTCTCTCTCTCTCTCTCTCTCTCTCTCTCTCTCTCTCTCTCTCTCTCTCTCTCTCTCTCTCCAGATGCTGTCGGTCCTATTTTGTTTGTTGCTCTCAGAAATGCATAAGCTTGGTTCGTGTTTAAAGGAGAGAAGACTTTCTACCCCACATGTTTGAGTATTTTCTCAATTTTTGTTCAAGTTTTCAGTCAAATTATAGTTGTGCTTTTGAAAATGTATCTTTGCATGAATATTACTTCATATGCTCTTAATCAACGACTTATGTTTCGCCGGTTTTTCCTGGAAACTGAATGCAATCAATTCTAAAATTTATTTCGCGTAGAATTTTTGACGCGGGATAAAGTTATAGACAACAGCTGATAATAAAACCAGAGGATATCGCATTTGATTAAATAGGGGATGATTTACTTTTATATTGTCTTTACATTGTCTTGTTTTTGGTGCTACCTCCTAGTGCCATTT
The DNA here is from genome assembly GCF_040412425.1 of Macrobrachium rosenbergii. Taxonomy (NCBI): domain Eukaryota; kingdom Metazoa; phylum Arthropoda; class Malacostraca; order Decapoda; family Palaemonidae; genus Macrobrachium; species Macrobrachium rosenbergii. The sequence continues at coordinate 20,394,374 of NC_089750.1, forward strand.
TTCGTAATTTCTCAATGATATTTTCAGTGATATTTTCTACCATGCAAAAGTGAGGAAGTGTTGTAGATCCATGTCAGCGAAATTGTTTCAAGCGTGCCACACGTTTTTTGCATTGTGATAAATAGCGATTCGTTATTAATATTATAAACTAAATGTTTCTAAATATATACAATTTTAATATTGAACGACTCGCACAGATCCTACGACGCAGTAACCTTTACTTCTCGGACGGGGAAACTTTTCCCCGACTCTGAACAAGACCTTGCTTGCTCTCTCATTCGCTCGCCCGTTGCGGGCTTGGCACTTATCTAGGCATTCCCTTGTTAATTATTTCAAAAAAGTCATTATTAACAGCCAGTTGGAGGAAGTCACGATGTGCGAAGGCGATAAAAACGTCCCGTAATCCGTCCATTTATTGTTGGTAACTTCGGGATTAGGCCAGCCCGAAAGACTTTGCTTCTTATGGTGTCGGGAATTAAGGCGGTTTCGTAAATTGAAGAGTTGCCATGTAGTCCTTCTACACAGCGGCTGCCCAAGAGTCATGGATCGAGTAATTGCCTTTGGAACGTAAGTTAAGGTAATTTTAATTTTTTGTTTATATCGCCAGGGGATGAAGAGAAGAGGAAAGGTGCAAAAGTCAGAGAACGAGGCAATAAATAACTTTGGAAAAGGCCCTCCGTGGAAGAAGGAGGGAAAATAACAAAATACTAAGAGTTCGCATACCGTTGAGCATTGCTTGGCTGCGCTGCCTCGTAAAGAAATATGATCCTAAGGTGTTAGCGTCAGAAGGGCCAGAATTACACGGTCATTTGGCTTCATATGACCTCATACCCCCGGAATTTGGTTGAGGAATGTGGCAGAGTCGCTGGTGGAATTTAGCAACTATTGACAGTCAGAGGAGCCTCTCTCTCTCTCTCTCTCTCTCTCTCTCTCTCTCTCTCTCTCTCTCTCTACTCTTTAATGATGGATGGGAATAAAGTCACCAAAGTGTTCTCACTCTCTTGGGGAATGAAGTGGGTAATGTATTCTGTCATGGGAATAAGGTAGGTGATCTATTTGACCGGGAAATAAAGCAATCCAGAGCTCGCTAACTAGAGAGAGAGAGAGAGAGAGAGAGAGAGAGAGAGCTGTCGTAGGTCAGAAGTGAATGAGATGCAACTTCTCTTTTTTTTTCTAGTTATTTTTATCGTAATTATTTTAGGAGATTGCTTTCCTCATGGTGTAATTAATAGGATTCTCTTGATGATAATGAGGCAGTGCTCTCTCTCTCTCTCTCTCTCTCTCTCTCTCTCTCTCTCTCTCTCTCTCTCTCTCTCTCCACACAGATGGATGCTAATAACTTGGTGAGAGTCATACTGCTCGGCATACAGACAAGGATTATTGAGTGACTCCAACTCCCCCCCCCCCCCATGTCCTGTGCATCCTAAGACTTGAGTAGGAATGGAAGCATTTCCTGTGGGATTAGATGTGTCATGGAGTGTTCTCTGGAAGGGGAAAATAAATTCCTTTGACTAAGAGGTTAAGATCATTTCTTATGACTAAGAGATCTAAGATAGTCGAGTCTTTCATGCAGCTGTGTGATCAACGGATCGTGCCTGCGTGGCTTAAGCAGCTGTTTTGTTTATTTGTCATTTAAAATTTTAATTGAATTGGCATACTTAAAGGTTACCAGAGCTTTATAAAAGGCTTGTGCACTAAAAAAAATTTGAACGTTTCGTCTTTAACTTCTGAGCTGTGTGATTTTGTTGTTATTGATTTATTTAATTGAATTTCATGCCGAATGGCTGTTGAATGTTGCGCTACGCGAAACTGGTCATGGTATTTTTAATTATTTTTAATGGTTTATGTCTTGGGGCATCTAGAAATTGACTTTGTGTCAGCCTGACATGATTATGCTAAACGATTTTGTTTGTGATATTTCAAAACTTACCATTTACAAACTAATTTTATTTGTGTTCTTTATCAGTGTAATTGAGCATGTATAAATCCATCGAGACAAAACTTCCGTTTTGAAATGGTAATTGTTGAAAGCAATAAACCCCACACGTAAAGTATATATTGTTAGAATTAATGAACATACATTTAATGTAAGAGCGTTCACAAACCCCAAACATATTGCCAAAGGGCTTAGCAACCCCCCCCCCCCTTTAGGGGTTGCCTTATATATATCCCAAGCTGACCAAAAATCTAATCTCTGTTATCACTCATGAGGGCCAGCCATCTTTGGTAAGAAGAATCTCATAAAAATCAGGACATAACAATTTATGTAATCCTCCTGATCAACAGACTGATAAACCGAACCAGAAGTATAAAAAAGTATATCTTAGTTTAACAAGACCACTGAGCTGATTAACAGCTCTCCTAGGGCTGGCCCGAAGGATTAGATTTATTTTACGTGGCTAAGAACCAATTGGTTACCTAGCAACGGGACCTACAGCTTACTGTGGAATCCGAACCACATTATAGCGAGAAATGAATTTCTGTCACCAGAAATAAATTCCTCTTATTCTTCACTGGCCGGTCGGAGATTCGAACTCGCGGCCAGCAGTGCTAGCTGAGAACGGAACCCACTCGCCCAACGAAGAACTTAACCCTCTAACTTCGTGGGCTGGGGCAAGTATAGCGTTGTACTCTTCCGAAGAGCGTACTCATCCAAAGCCAGTATCGGGAGAAATTAAGAAAACAGTAAAAGATAAAGCCTGAATAAGCAGATTGATTGTGAGTCATTTCCTCTCCACAGTATAATATCTATGCATCCCTGCTCAATTTTCAAATAGTTTTTTAACATTTCAAGTGTAAATTTTCTTCAGGCGTGGAGGTATAGGAGGTATGCTTTTACAGAAAAAAATTATTTTTTAAACAGTTTTTTGGTTTGTGTGTACATAGTATAAGAATAGCGAATATTCCATAGTAACCAGGGAAAATCATTAATGAATACTCGAACGAAGACGAGGAAACCAGGAAAATTTCATTGAAGTTAAGGGAACCATTATCGAATATTTCACATTCACCAAGGACACTTATTTGTTAAGGATATAGATCTCCCCGTGGAGCGTATTTCATCAAAAATTATTTTCCAATAAAGCGTCAGACGTCTTCGATAAGTTATAATTCATGTACCAATCAGACATTTAATCCATAGTAAGTTATGTCTTTCTTAATCCGGTAAGGGATTAGTTCGACTTGGCTAGTTGTGTTGCCCATAATTATTTTGGCTGTGGCAATCAGGTAGGCTAACGGATTGAGGCAATCCACAGATATCGAGGCATGAACGAGTGCCAGTGTTCGTGGGTCTAGCAGAAACGTCCCGGGGAATTAGGAGGGGTTGTTCTTCAAGTTTCAGGCCGGAAATGCGAGGTTCAAGAGCGTAGTTGTGTTGTAAAGTGGTTAATATTATTATGGTTTATGTTGTTTAGCGTGTATAAATCATCTTATTTATTTATATTTAGAAACTGGTACTTTATGTATTTGCTTGTTTTTGCCAAAATAAGTGAGATAGGTTTGTCGTGTATATGACGTAAAAATCGTACGATATTTCCATTATTTTTTGGCATTTTTTTGTATGTAGGAAGGAAAGTTGATTATTTTCACTTCGGCTTCAAATCCTTTATTCTATTATTATACCTTTTTCTTTTCTATTGTCATTTAATTTTTTCTTCTAAGTACAAAGTTTCCTTTCTCATGTATATTTAAGGTTATCCATTTAGATAACGTAAGATTTTGTTTTGTTATCTAACGGTACACGAGCTCCCTGCCTGCCGTGGCTGCTTCAGATCCTTTGGGGCTTGCGAAAGGCATGGCGTTTTGAAACTAATCCAAGCTGGCAATCTTCTTGTCACGTTAGTCATGATTAAGACGTAGATGGAGAGACCTACATCTGAGAGTTAGGCCTACCTTCCGCCTTTTCTTGTGTTGTGTATTTTATTGTACGCTTTTGGATCCGGAGGGTAAATGTGAGGTCGGTATGTTACGGCAAGCTTGACAGAAAGTTATTTTTGCAGTTTTTGAGTGGTGTGGATGATTGGAGGTTTTATTTATTTACTTGTGCATTTATTTTGTTTTATTTATTATTTATTTATTTGTTTACTTATTTATTTATTTATTTATTTATTTATTTTTTGCTGATATGATAGAGGGTAACTAATTTTTATGGGGATGGAGATTTTTTTATGGGAAATTTTGTATGGTTCGAATCTTTAAACATGTTTATTTTTAATAAACATGTTTATATAAATAATAGCAAGAATAATTCCTGCTAATATTTATATAAGAGGCTAGTATTTTGTGGTTGGTCAATTAGTCGATAAATGTAGCATGCTGTGCATCTGCAGATTTTTCTCGAACACATTATTTTTATCGTTTGCCGCCATCTCCCACTCCTATGCATCTTGAAAAATGCCATGCCAGTCACATCCGACTATCGTCATCTCAATCAGCTTAGAGATAAGACGCAGTTTCTCCCCCCAAACATTTCACCACTTCCAGAATACTTATGCACACATTCCAGACAAAGATCTAGTGTCCCCTCCACCCAGTTCAAGATATTCCAACCCCAGAATTTGAAGATGCCTCCACCCATCCGTTTACCTAAATATCTCATCCGGCAGCGTGTTGTTTATGCTTTCTGATTGCCGAAAAACCGCGAGTACCCCCGTAGAGTTATTGCGAAAGAATCTATGTCAATGAGGAACATTTTTTTTTTATTATAATATAATGGTCAGTAGATTTCTTAGGATAGAGGTATTTTTCTTTCTTTATTGTAAATTGGTTTTTTTTGGCGGGTTAAGACAAAGGAATAATGAGAAACGCCTAAAAATTTTTAGTATAACAAAGTGGAAGAAACCGTGACTTTTCTGTGGCTGCATTATCCTCAACCCCCCCTTTTTTTCCCCTTATCCAACACCCCTACCCCACCCCTATGACCTTACTCATCAGTAAAGGGCTAGTAGGGTCAGATTCCCCGGTCCCAAACTGAATGATGTGCTGATGATGACTGCAGATATCAATTAATCATTGTCTTGGCATCATTGTCCTCATCTATCATTCGGTGTTAGATCTCTCTCTCTCTCTCTCTCTCTCTCTCTCTCTCTCTCTCTCTCTCTCTCTCTCTCTGTGTATTGTGGTTTCTGTTTGGTTTGACACAGTAATCCGGTATTGGTTTATAGTAAGATTGAGTACGTAATCTTAAGAACAAAATAATCGACAGTGTTTTAGTTGTTTTATTTTTAAATGCTAAAAAGCTTGACCATGTATATATATATATATATATATATATATATATATATATATATATATATATATATATATATATATATATATATATATATATATATATATATATATATATAGATTTAAATAAATAATAAAAATATATTTACATACATAAATACAGTAATATATGTGTGTGTGTGCGTGTGTGTGTGTGTGTTTAGGAACTAAATATACTTGTTTTTGTATTTCTGATTTTAACTTCTGCAGGAAAAGATATAATAAATAAAACAGTTTTTTTTTTATTTCGAAGTTATGAAATTGTGGGAAAATACAATATTAATAACGCACATTTTTTGCTAAGATTAACATGTTCACGGTATTAACCGCACACAATCCTCGTTGTTTGTTGGTGAGGAATTACGCCTAATTAAGACAATTTTTAGTTGGGGCAAATTGCCATGAGTTTGCTTGCTGTGTTCGGTTACAGAAGCTGTATATATTGGATCTCATAGGGACACATTTATACTGATTCCGTATTTAAGAATATACATAATTTTTACTTCTGAATGTACGTACATGTCAGACGCATTCAAATAATTGCATTCATATTAGGAAGGCTATTATTATTACTATTACAAATGAACTCGAGCGACTTTTGGTATTTATTTCCGTCATAGTATGGTGGTTGAACATAGTCGTCGTTCTCTCTCTCTCAACCAACCATGACAAGGGTATGATTTTTATAGGTTATTAACAACTCTGACGATCAGTGGTTGTTATTGAAGGCTAATTAGAGGAGTAATTAGGTTAGCCCCCTCTCTCTCTCTCTCTCTCTCTCTCTCTCTCTCTCTCTCTCTCTCATGTAAACTGTGTATAATTAGAGGATACTCTTGTGTCTACCCACGCCTCCCTACACGCCCTCCCCCCGCGCCCTTATCTCTTTGATTTCAGTGTCGTCGGTCGCCCCGTTACCCGTAGGAGGAGGCTCTTTTGAAACGTCGGCGGGGTAGGCCTAAGGAGGGCCTCAATTACGCCTTCTAGTGTAGCAGATCCTTTTATATTTAAGTGGGCTGAAAAATGGCCTTCATTGTGGCGCTGTTATTTTAAGCCTTTTTGTAAAATCCATGAGTGGCGTCACAGTGCCCTGCTTAGCGTGGAATGTGGCTTTTTAGTTTGTTCTTTGTTATTATATCACCTGTGTTTAGGACTTTTAAGATGTTGCTTCTTTATGGTTGATTGGAATGTTAAATGTCTTTTTTTTACATGAGTTTTGGAAAATGTTTAGATCGTGACTGTTGATCTTGATGGTTACGAAAGACCGATACTGCATTGCAAAGTTTTACTCAGTTTATCAAACAGATTCCAAATGCGACTAATTAGTTGCCGTATAAATTCAGTTTATTTCTCTTTCATGCTATGTTTTGTATAGAGCGTTTATATATTGTATTTTATTATTAGATATCTTAGGTTTTGAGTTTTGATTCAGTTATTGTGTGTGTGCGCGCGCATGCGCGCTTCGCATTAAATGCTTGGAATACGATAGTCATTTCTTCTTCGTTTTGGGATAATATGATTGATGTAATCGTCCTCAAAAGTTGTAGATTAAAAGTAGAAAAGTGAAATATCCTTCATTCTTGTCGAGATTGTGAGACTTACAACTTTGTTAAGAATGTGCTTGTTGAGAAATTGTTTTGAAACTAGTGAGTAGGTACACTCTCTGACAAGATCGGTAACATTTCCGCCTCATATATCTTGAAACAGAATTTGCTTTCAGACCCTTGAACCGAGCAACTAATGCCCAGAGACTTTATTTGTAGCTCTTGTCTAACACTGGACTGTTTACTGCAACGGTTTGCTGGTAAAAGAGTTTCTACTCTGTCTACGTGTAGAAATAAATAATAGAACCTTAATAAATTAGTTGTATAAAGGACAATTTTTATAGGAGAGTGTATGGACTAGGGGTTGGGGGTTATCATATGAAATGCATAACCGACAGTCCATGGTTTCTGTCCTTGAGGGTACATCTTGAATGAGTAATGGCATTGGAAAATACTTCCTTATTTCAATGGGAATTAATATTAATAATTGCGGTTGCAGTGTTTCCAGATAGTATGCCAAGGTTGCAATGTCACATTCTGATTCAAAGCGTTGTCTGTGAACCTGTCCAACTAGTGTCCAAATTTACTAATTAGTATGTAGACGAGACCTGTAATTGTGGCTCTTCGAGGCGTGTTTGAACTTCAAGTTGTGTTATTTTTGAATATCCGCAGTACTTGTTTTCATCGAAGTACCTCCCATTGGCGTTTCTGTGGTGTCCTGTTTCTTGGGTCAAGGCCAAATCTGGCACTGTCATTGTAATGTGTCAGTGATGTAAAATAAGCAGAACGTAATGTCCTTGTATGATGCCCCTGGTCCGCTCTCCAGGGATGCCAGGTTCGGACTAGTGCCATATTCAAGGATGCCTGGATTATCTTGCATGCAAACGAGTGCCCTTTATAAGTTGCGGTTGTAAATGTTAACAGTTTTTGTATTTCTGGTTTCTGGCGCGTGTAGTCCGATTTTCCAGTAATAATTGGCCCATCCTGAAATGTTAGGAACAATCACGCAGAACTCTGTTGACCTCTGTGTTAAATGAATACGGACAAAGTGGTCAGAATTTTTAGTTTTGAAATTGATAGAGCAAGAATTGTGTGTATATATAGGCTATACATATATATATATATATATATATATATATATATATATATATATATATATATATATATATATATATATATATATATATATATATATATTGTAATAATTAGCAATTTTCAATTGAAAATTATGGGACGATAAGGTTAGCAGATAATACAAACTAGAAAGACCTTAACTCCTAGTTTCTTGGTCAAATTGTGATTTTGCGCTCACGACGGCCTCGTCTTTTCAGCCCAGATACACGAATTAATGCCAGTCATCTTTGTCATCAATATCTGTGATTCCTTTTCGATGATACCCATTGATGTCATTCGCCCCGAATTGCGCACGCACTCACGTCATCATTCGGATTCCCCTGTCATGCCTCATCGCTTGATAGGTCGGTGATCATCGGGATCATGCAACTGCTCCGTCGGTCGTGTCGTATTCGTAAGCCAATGGACGGAAAACTTTGCATGCCACCATGAGCGGAAACTGCAAATTGTTCAGAAAATTGGCTTTTATTGGCTCTCTTCTCTCGGCTCTCTCTCTCTCTCTCTCTCTCTCTCTCTCTCAGTTTCTTGATGTAGCAAATAATGTAATGTAATATTGATTTTTATGAATTTTAAAATTTCTATTGCTTATATTTTGCGGTTTCAAGTTGATTCGCGAAAGGGAATGCCCCCAAATCCATCCATATGTCATTGTCATCCTCTCTTACACTCCCTCATGCTTTCCTTCCCTTTATCTCTCCCGTCCTCGCCCTTTATCCTGTATTCCCCGACTTTTTTTTTTTTTTTTTTTTTTTGCTGTAGAGAGTGAAAACGAGCGACCGAACAACGCAATTATTGCTCTCGAAAATATGCATGTGTTTGCGCATTTGGCTCAAAGTGCCGAGGAATTTCCCTCATTTTAAATAAATGTGACCGGATGTGGCATTGCCAGACCCACCACGTAACTGCCTTGTTCAAACCATCTTTTGCTACATTTGGGATAAAGTTCATCACGTTAACATCACCATTTACATCACACTTATACATACATCATGTATGTTCCGACATACATGATGTATGTATCGCTATCTCTTTGAGATTCAGATGGACTTGGGCTGTGTTGAATGCGGTTGGACGGGTGTAATGACTGGATCTTATGGCGTAGTTGTGGCTGTTATTAGTCATTACACAAAATTTTGCTGCGTTTTTTTGTCATTACCGATTATTTGTAGTAATTTGGTCCCAGCTGATTTCCTGGAAATTTCAGTAAATTGTCCATTAAAGGACGTTGATCGTATGAAATTTAGAAGTATCGATATCGGTAGACAACATTTATGTTAGCCGGACGTAGTTTGCAAAAACATGTCGCCATTCGAATTTTGTGCAATCTTTTCTCTCCGCTCGTAAACACCTTGTGTTCATATAATTTGTGTGCATGAGTTATGACTGTGTACTTAATAACACGGTCTTACTAAACTTGATAGCTTTCGGCGCTTATCATTTCTTCAAGTTGCCAAACTCTCGTTCTATGCTGCTTTTGTAACGGTTGAAATCACAATTATGATACTTGCGATGTTACTTGTGAAGTATTCTTGTGCGGCAATTTCCTGATTAGTGTTTTCATGTGCAAGGCGAAGATTCTTGGCAGTTTAAGTGTTCTTAACGCTGACAAGCAGTTCTGTTTCCTAAAGGCTTCTCATGGTGTAAGAGCCCGTGCTGGCACAAGGTTAGCGTAATTTAAAACAACAACAGCGGTCCTTCTACTAACCAATCAGTCGATCTTTCGTCAAACCGAACGTTTCAGCTCGTGACGAGCATTCATTCAGTCATCGCTTGTCACCAACAGGAAGCGTCCCTCGCCGGCCGTTGGACCAGAGAAGCAACTGCGAGACTGCTCTGACAGTGCTTCTGTTGCCTGCGAGTCACCACTGCAAATGAACTAGTTGATAGTGAAAGTGAGATGGGGTTTTGATAAACGGGAACAGGGCTCTCATTACCGAGCCCTCGGGTGGATGCGAGGTGGGAAATAGTGGGTGGGGGTTGCGGAGGAAGACGAAGACGGTCATAGTTTAGTGGGCGTGTCTTGGGAATGGTCAGAAAGCATCAAAGGCCATTTAAATCCCCCTCGAAAACCCTAAGTCGACATCTTTATGGCGGGGCTGCTGGAGATTGCTCTTTAAATCCCAAAAATATTGTGAGAAAAAAAGGTGGAAAAAATAGGGGAAGGGACAAGACGGACAAGATACATAAAGAGCCTCAAGAAAGAAAAAACCTAGAGAGAGAGAGAGAGAGAGAGAGAGAGAGATCGGTGGGTAGTAGTACACACATGTTTTCCCACACGTAGCAGGCAAGAGAACTCTCGTCATTCCTTGGTGGAGTTTTTGTTAACCACCCTCATGCCCCAATTACCATCCATGCCCCTACCCCTCCCCTTACCGTAAGGACCTGGGGACCCCGGATCCCCTCTATCCCTCCCTCCAGCAGCTCTCTTACTCATGGCTTTCGTACCCGCTGACTCATCGTCCATACTCACCAAGTTGTTTTTTTTTTTTTCGTATTTTCTCGGGACCTTTTTATACCCATCATCTGTTGATTCTGTGTGTAATGTTTCGATTGGGTTCAAGCTGTGCTTTCGTATCGTATTTCTGGATGAACCTTGTACTTTTTTATTTTTATTTTTTTTACAGCTCTTCTCATGATGAGGTCATGAGGTAAATTGTTTTTTGCGGTCTGCCCTTTTGTTCCATTTCGGTTTGAGTTAGGTTTGTGAGATGTGGACCAAAGTTTGTGTCATTTTCA
>NC_089750.1:20410052-20412552 GCF_040412425.1 Macrobrachium rosenbergii
GGTTGAATTTTGTATTTAGTAAAATGTCTGAGTCTCGAATGACGTATTCCAAATGATTTATTTTCTAGTGTTTTGCGACAGTATTTTGTCAACAAATTATTTGAAGCACTTCTTACCTGAAAGCTTTCACGTTTGAAGCGGAAACCGGTTATGGCAACAGTGCCATGATTACCCCTCCTGAAATTGTTAAAATGGTATGCTGCTACTGAGAGAGAGAGAGAGAGAGAGAGAGAGAGAGAGAGAAGCGGGAACGCTGCAGTGCTACCTAAAAGAGCAGTGATTTTACGCAAAAGTTTATATAGTTGCGAGGTGTTCATTTACTCACCTTATATAATTATTAATGTGCAGTCCTCCTGTACTACGATTTACTCGTCCTGCGTATCCCAGTTTAATCTCTTTCGGAATTTTCTTGTTCCATAATAATAATAATAATAATAATAATAATAATAATAAACCTAACATTTCATGGGGTAAGTTTTCCAAAAATTGCTGTTATTCCTTCATTTCGAATATAATTTATACTATGCATTTTTTTTGGATAATTAATTTTTTTAAAAGGAAAACAAACCGGACGTTTAATATTAAGTGCCTTTATTTTGTTCAGACCTACTGTAAGTGCTAAAGTGAAAGGAAAATGAGGGAGGGAAATGAATGTTGTATATCTGCGAACAATTATAAACGCAAGTAAGCTATTTTATGCTGTTTAGATAGTATTCTTTTTTAACTCTGTGTTGTCCTTCTGCTCTTGTATGTCTGGGGTTTGAAATTTCCTACGAGCTTGAGTAATGAAACATGATACATACCCGATTAAAGCGAAGCGGTTCAGGCTGTTTCCCCTTTACATGTTTCTCGAGAATCTGCAGAAAGGTTTTATATATATATATATATATATATATATATATATATATATATATATATAATATATATATATATATATATATATATATATATATATATATATATATATATATATATATATATATATATATATTGTGTGTATGTGTGTGATATACACATACATGCACACATATACTGTATGTATATATATATATATATATATATATATATATATATATATATATATATATATATATATATATATATATATATATATATATATATATACATATAGTATATATATATATTGTGTGTGTGTGTGTATAAACATAAAAGGGGTCGTTTTTCGTCTTATCAAGGTCATGGCATCAGAAAGTGCTACATATTTCCTTTTTTTTCTTTTTTAGGTGTGATAACATCTTATAAAAAGAAACCGCTATCCGTCCGAAAGATTATTGTTTCCTCGCCTTTCTACTGGAATACTTGTATTCTTGCAATTATTTTTAAAAGTTATTTTATTCGTATTTATGCCGTTATTGTTTTTAGTGCTATTGTTTTAATGACACAGTTTTATTTTCTTACCTTTGTAGTTGTTGGTATATTGTTAGTATTATATACACTCTAGCACGGTATTGTTTTCCTATTTTGATATTATTATTATAAATATTACAGAAATTAATTCGGTATTGTTTTCCTATTTTCATATTATTATTATAAATATTACAGAAATTACAATGATCTAGGTCACCTGATATCAACGCTATCTCAATTTATTCTTAACCCTGTTTCTCCTTATGCCTTTTCTCTCCGATTTCAAGAGATAAGATTATGTATATATCACAACTTACTATTTACATCGTATGATAACACACTTAACTAAGTAATAATAATAATAATAATAATAAATGAAAGGGAGGGAGAGAGAGATTCTGCTGACAGGCTCCTCCTCCGCAAGATTCCCGCACTCGCCGTAGATTTGATTCCGGGCAAGAGATGAAGATGAACATCTTAACAATGATTGGTTCTTGTCAGGCGGGTCGTTGACTCGTCCGGTTTCCGTGTCAGTCACACAAATGGGTCATTTCTTGGAAGGAAGTTTCTGGCGAAGAAAGTCGTTCATGAAAGACTGCGGTGGATGGGACGTTTTCAAGTTGATGCCTTTGCCGTCGCCGCAGTTTTTTTTTTTTTTTTTTTTTTTTGTCGTTTTACTTGGTATTTAGTTAATGTGGAATTGATCGTAATTAGTCATTCGTATAGTTGGGTAACTGGGTCTAAATGAGTTGATTTGGAAAATCAGTCATGAATAATAGTAAAACCAGTTCCGGCTTTTACATGCTTACGTAAACGTTCTTAGAACAGCCTACAAACCACCGTGATACCCTCTTTAGCTCTATATCGGCCGGTTTCAGGAGGAAGGTTAATTTGATTGATTTATTGATTTTAGGCTGTCAGGCCAAACACTGAAGCACTTTCAGCCACTCACCTCGCAAGACAGTGATAGGAGGAAGTAAGACTGATGAAACAGCAAGATAAGAGATCCAGAATATAGAGGAAATGCATTGCAAACTTTCACTAAGAAGTCACAGTTAGAGGCGATGGGCAGCAAGATTGAAGAAAGGAAACGGGAGAGGACCTGAAGTAAAAGGCTGGAAAGTGGATACAG
>NC_089750.1:20417552-20427552 GCF_040412425.1 Macrobrachium rosenbergii
CCAGTAGTTTACAGCTAAATGTCTAGTGATGGTTGATATAAACGCTTGTTCCCTCTCAGAGACTATAGAATCTCTCTCTCTCTCTCTCTCTCTCTCTCTGATGTTATTAAAGATAGGATCTCATTGACCTGGAGTTCTAATCCTATCTCGAGGTAAATCAGTCTACCACCGGTGGATGGGGTTTGTGATGGAAATCTCGTTTTAGAAAAGGAACATGCTTGAATGGTGGCCGTTCAGGATTTGTTTCATTTGATCTTTGGGTCTTTTTTCCTGTTTATTTCATTGTACTCGTTTGATGTTTTTTCGTTGTACCTTCTCGCTTCGCTCTTGATGCAAGCCAGGACTTCTTCTTGGTGTGTCTCTTTTTTTTTTTCTTCCATTTTCCCCCCTTTTGCTTGAAAAGGTAAATAGATTGCGGCTTTGGTCTCTAAGTCTTTCGAATAGTGTTGGACTTCTTTGAAACCAATCAGAGAAAGTCCCTGGATGTGTGACTTACAAGCTGTTTCGTCCTCGATGAATGAAGGACCTCTTAGAGTCCAGTCTCCTTCACCCCCCCGCTGAATGAAGTATTAGGCAATGCGATTGCGAAGAGTATAAATAAGGTGTGTGATCGTATGTCAAAGGGATCGGGTTGCCTGTTGTGGGACCCGACTCTCTGTAGGACCAGTTTTATTAACCTTCTCTCTTCCCAGATCGTGTGTCACTCTGCTAGGGATCACATTCTCGTCTTTTGTGGATGTGTAATCCCGTCCTCCCCTCCCTCCCCTACCCCTCCAGTGTTCTCCCTTCTTCCTTCACCTCTTTCCTAATACCGTCCCTCCCTCAATCCTCCTCCTCCTCCTCCCCCCCTCCCCTGCCTTCTCATTCACACTCCTCTCGTCCCTTCAACCTTTATTCATTCCTATACTCTTTCACCCTCCCCATACACTCATGTTTTGTGTTTGGGGAAGGGGGCTGTTTGTTGTAATGTGGGAGGGAAGGATATGTTACAGGGCGGATAAGAAAAAGGAGCAGAGGGAGACGATGATAGTGTTAACGGCGAAGTATTCTGAAGAAGTGGATGACGAAGCGAAGAAGGACAAACGCTTAGTCATATTCTCTCTTGTCATTTAGGACATGCATCAATGATTCACGAACTGTTTTCTATCATTTACGACAGCTGATATTCGGCACGGAGGGAGAGAGTGAAAAGATAAACTGCCGCCTTTGACGTTGTTGGAGAAGGAGAAAGCGAATGAGATTTACGTTTGTGTGCGTGCCGAGACTCGTGGTTATCGTCTTCATGAACTGATAAGGCAGATTCGTGCCATAAAGGGTAGTGGTCACAGTTTGAATGATTTCCGCTTTATTCAGAGTAGTGACATGCAAATGTTTTCATTCTTATAGATATATTGCAATCCTCAATATGTTGCTGAGAGCTGCCTTGGTACTTTTATAAATGCAATTCGGGTGTATGAAATAAGTTGGTAAATATTCTTAAATGCACATTGCCATTGTTTTATTTATTTCATTTGTTTTTATGTTTTTTAAAGCTTTGAAACTAGTATGTATATCAAATATATTATCTTCGTTGTCGTTTTTATTGTTTTCTAACGTTTTTAATAGTAATTTGCCCATCAAATATTGTAAAAAAAATATGATTTTCCTCTTTCATATTTTAGCCGTATTTCCATGTAACTTGTAGTAGAATGTTTCTCTCTCTCTCTCTCTCTCTGGGAATTTGGGTACGCCGCATACACTGTTGTTGTTGTTGAATTGTATTTGACGAATGGAAACTAAAAATATCGATGAGTAAGGAAAGGCAGCTTTGCATTAGAAATGTTTAAATTTTGCCATATCTTGAAAACGTAAATATTAATACGAGGAAGCGAGAATGTGGTATTAAATTTAACGATATGTTTATAGCTAACCAAAATTAAACAAGAGCTGCAGGACGAGAGTTATCCGAATCTTAGAACTGAAATAGGGAGGACTTTAGATATAGCGAGGTCTGTATTATGTAGTAACTTTGAAGAGTTTTGAAATTGATCGCATTCAGATGGCGTTTATTAGAGGCATTATTAACCCATATACATATATATATATATATATATATATATATATATATATATATATATATATATATATATATATATATATATATATATATATATATATATATATATATAAGAATATGGCGTTGGTAGCAATTAAGCACAAACAGCTTATTATTGTTACTCATTATGATCACAAAATAGTCCATATGTAAACAGAGGAAAAACATTACAAATATAATATGTCAAACAATAGGCATGAAATGTAAGTAAATTTAAGGGATTACCGTACCAAACAACATGTCAGAAAAAGCAGTGAACCAAACATTTCATTTTTCTTTGGACAACATTGGTGGTAATGTTGCAACAGGCTACCCGTTCGTTAAGTCCAAGAGCATGAATGGACTCCTCTAAGATTTCGAGGCGTCCTGGGTCCTACGATTTAAATCCCACCCTCGATCTTCGTCCCTTTCCTCATACAATTCCTCCTTTCACTTCCATCTCTCCTTCACCCTACCACCCTTCCTGTCTCCTCAATACAGCCCCTCCCCCATCCTCATTCCTGTCCCTGTCAACCATCCCTACCTACCCTCTCTCTCTCTCTCTCTCTCTCTCTCTCTCTCTCTCTCTCACGTACGTCGCCCGAGGGACGAGAGTGACGAAGGCGGGTGGGTGGGGAGTTGAGGTTAGGGGGTTAGAATTTGTAAACAATGGAAGACCCCTTTTACTGCATCTCTATTTTTAGTATGCGAATGTCACTTTTCTTCTCTTGCTGTACGAGCAAGCACCTGACTTGCATGAGATTTGAGCGGGATAAGTCTCCCGAACACAAATCACTTGATGACAAGGTTAAAGTTTAGGGGAGTCCGTGTGGCGAAGTTACGCTCAGGTTCTCGTGGTCCCCTAAACCTAAACCCTAGTACCAGCTTTAAAAACTCGACGTGAAAAGGGAGTATTTCCTTATCTTCTCCACTCGGTTCCTCCGAGAGAGAGAGAAAGAGAGAAACGAATACGAAAAGGGAGAAAAAACTTATCTTCATCGGATGAAACTTATTGTGGGCTCCATGTGGTGGGAGATAACCATGTTGTTGATTAAGGCATGTGACCGAAAGCCTGTGACAAAAAAAAAAGAAAGAAAAAAGAGAACGGTGGCATTAGTAATGATATGGGTAATTTCTTAAAGGGAATCTGCGTAAACATTTTGACTGCTCAGCTCGCCTTGGCTAAAACTCAGAAGAGATTTTCTTATCAAAGTTTATCCGTGGTCTTATGTACATACATGTATATAGAGTCTGGCATTAACTTTTTCACATTTCCGATTTTTCCAGAATCGCTGGGTCAGTCACAAACCAGACTTGTCACGAAGTATCCTATGTCAAGGGGGATACAAGTTTATTTACATTAGGCCACGCCCACTTCGAGAGTGAAAATAGGCGAAGTCATTTACAAATCAACTTTTCTTGGACCCCTGAGTCTGAAATGGCAAGTTGGTTAAGAGCCTCCGTATGTAGTTTCGATTTTACCCTGGTGGGCCCACAATAATGGTCTAAAGTATTACATACAAATATATATAGGAAAAAGACGTAAAAATTTCAACCCCAAAGACTAGTTTTTACGAAGGCCTGGAAGACACTTTCTTCGAATGCCAACCAGGGTACCCAGTGAGGGTATCCTTCCAAAAAAAAAATGTTTCCCTTTAATATTCACTTATAAATGCTGGTTAATATTTGTTGGCTAAGATTCATCAGTATTATTATTATTATTATTATTATTATTATTATTATTATTATTATTATTGTTGTTATTATTGTAGAGGCTGCTCATCCGGAATCACTTCATCCTGCAGCCTTTTCCAGGAACATTGCTGTTTTGATCTCCTCTTACCTCTTACCTGCCCTGAACTTTGAAAATTGTTTTTATTAATGGCATGTCTCATCTTTTCCTGTATTTTTTTTTTTTTAGTTTATCACTTGACCTAATTGGTTTTGTAAATATTTTTGTATTTTTCCCGATGTTGATTGTATTTACATTCGTTTTTAATGCAAACAATATTCAAAAGATGGTATGAAAAATGATAGTGTTAAGGATATGGACTTCATATAATTCTTTTGGCATTAATACTAGCAATCAAGGACCTGGACTTCAGGTAGATTGTTTTTTATGAACCTATATTTTGTTGTTACTTTAAAACACCTGATTTCCGGGAGATTATCGTGGCGAACAGGACTTTCAGGCGGTTACTTTAAAGAACGGGTCATAAGAAGATTAACATCATCGTCATAGGTTGGAGATTTCTAACAGGCCTGAATATTTAAGTGAATAATATTCTGTTGGATCCGATCTTAAATGAATAGTATTCATAGGAGTAGTATTTTAATAGATATTACTCAGGGGCATTGAGTACATTTAGAATGTTGTAGAGGACATGGACTGCACGAGGAGCATATTAAAGAACTCGGACTTGGAGGTTATTCTGAAGGACCTGAACTCAAGGAATAATAGTAAAGTCATGGATTATTCTAAATAAGCAACATTTTTAAAGAAACTTCCAAAAGACAAGTATTCAATGAGGCAATTGTAAATCCACTTCAGGAAGATTAAAAAAAAATACTTTGAGTCAAGAAGAGCAGAGCAGACAGAACCTTGACTTTAATGAGAATATCCTCAAAGACCTGAATTGTAAGAAGTACTTCTATATCCGACGATGACTTACAGGTCTGTTTTATGTGCTTGCAGACTCGCATGCTTGCTGCTAGGTCTTCAAGGCCAACGTGTGTATTTAGTTGCTTATTTATGCAGGCCTCGTAAGCAGTGTGGGCTGCTTATCGTTGACAAAGTTCTTTGTATAGGCTAACCCCCTGCTCTCTCTCTCTCTCTCTCTCTCTCTCTCTCTCTCTCTCTCTCTCTCTCTCTCTCTCTCTCTCTCACATCCTGTAAGCTGAAATTTGTTATGTGGAGGCATTTCAACGGGAACCAATTTGGAACGTAGTCATATAAGTTTCATCGCCTCTTGGCTATTTTTACTCAGGAACCTCACTGGGCGTCAAGTTTTGTGGATGATGGTGTTGAACTGTTTTATTAGTATTGAGATCTTTTTAGATATCAGAATATTCAGCTATATTTGTATTAGCCAAGGTCATGTTATATTGTACATAGACGAGTTGAAGGGATTTGATGTTCACTCACATATGCAAATTATGTTTTATACAGGTAGTTGTGTACCTATACGCCAAATATAACGGTATTGTAAGAGATGGTCGAGCTGGCAAGGCAAGATTTATCGTCAAAAATTGCAGTAACACATGAGAATACTAGGTTCCGAATCTCACAGTAAGGTACACTTATTATACATAGCTCCTTAAATAGAGGTCTGTACAAGTACGCATACTTGTTGTGAGGGGTCAGTTGACTGGCTCATCATCAGAGCAAAATATCTCTGCGGCCAAAAGAAAAAAAAAGGGGGGGGGGGGCGGTTGTGACCGCCTGTGGTGCGAAAGGCTGGCCCCAGGATGGAGTACGGCAAGTCCAAACTGGTAGTTTATTACCATTTGACTATCATTGTTACACACATTAAAAGAAAATTATAGCTGGAAGCGTATATGAGTGCAGATATGTGGGATTTGTGGGTGTGATTGTGTCCTCATAGATTTTGTCATCCTCAGTGGTCACCTTAGCTCTGCTTTTTATTTGTCTGTGTAATATACGCTCCGTTTATTCAGTTTGCCTTCCTTAAATAACAGGCTTGTTTTGCATCCAAGTGACTTCGCTGGAGTTTCAGTGGTCGAGTGTGGTTTAAACCGGTTGGCTTAGAGCCTTTGCCTGGCTGGCCGGAGTTTTCAGTCCCCACCCTCCCACCCCCACCCCCACTCCCACTCCCACTCCTATCCCCCCTAATGCCTGAAATTATTTGCTTGTTCGTTCAAAGTTGTTGGAATCAGCGCTTGAGTCTGATGTTCTTTGTTGGGTGGACTCTCTCTCTCTCTCTCTCTCTCTCTCTCTCTCTCTCTCTCTCTCTCTCTCTCTCTCGTCGTTTGTTTATTTTTCAGTGATCATGTAGTTTCAGTGTACATAATTTTTTATGCTTTCACTTCATCTTCTTATAGCACAATATTTTTGCTGCATCTTCATTTTCCTTGATTTGAATTATTATAATAGTTTATATATGCATTAAATATTTAACAATGAACTACCTGTGCTTCATGCACTTCATATATTATATGTTATATGAGTAGAAACATAAGATAAAGGGTATTTGAGTTGTCACATCCCAATACCCTTTTACTTTTCCCAGTTCCCGAGGCGACGGTATGCGGTGTCAGACGTTCATTGCGTTCGTCACGACACTATGAATATTAAATGCAATCAATGCCCCTGTTGTCATTTTGTAGAGTTCGTGTCGGCTTTGTCACCTTCCGAATCATTGTCTAGGCTTAGGTGTATGGGAATGTTCGGGAAGAACACTCGTGATTTATATATATATATATATATATATATATATATATATATATATATATATATATATATATATATATATATATATATTGTATGTGTATGTATATAATATATTTATATAAATGTATATATGTATATATCTATGTGTATATATATGTATGTATATGTATATATATATATATATATATATATATATATATATATATATATATATATATATATATGAGAGAGAGAGAGAGAGAGAGAGAGAGAGAGAGAGAGAGAGAGAGAGAGAGAGAGAGAGAGAGATTGTATGGTGTGTATGTATTGGTTAACAAAAAAGGAGAAAATAAGTTATATATATATATATATATATATATATATATATATATATATATATATATATATATATATATATATATATATATGAGAGAGAGAGAGAGAGAGAGAGCCGGTGTGTATGTATTGGTTAACAAAAAAAGGAGAAAATAAGTTGGGGATTTTAATATCAAAATAGCCTGTGGTGTTGTTTCAGCAACCCATCTCAGGGTACCTCAGTCGTTTTGGAGACTTTTTTTTACATTTATGTTTTATTCATTTCTTGGCAAAAATCCCCCATCAAAGAATGAACCACTGACTTGCTCTGAATAAAAATTTCTGTTAACTGTAATAATAATTCAACGAGAACTACATTGAAAAGGGAAAATGAAATGATGAAGCCAAGCAGGGAATCCATTACATAAGCAAGAAAGATGTAGGGGGAAGTCCAACCAACCGTCTTTGGAAGTCTTTCGGAAAATGGGATGGAGTCGACCCGCGGATGAAAGATAACAAACATCATAGGTGAAATGAGGGTTAGGGGCTGGCTTGTCACCGAGAGGAAATGTCGTTCAGTAGGTCATAGGGGAATAGATAAGTTGCGGCACCGGTCGAGGGGAGTAGGAAGGTGAACCGCCACCAGCTGAGGGGAATAAGGGAACCAACACCATATGGAGGCGAGTGATGGTGACGCTTGGGTAAATTTCCCCACCTCCCACCCTTTTTTTCCATCAATGGCTTTGGACTTCCTTTCCAGAGGTGTTCCAAGTACCGTTTCATAATTTATTTTTCATTTCGGGGAATAATATATATTTATAATTATACATTTATTTATATATATATATATATATATATATATATATATATATATATATATATATATATATATATATATATATATATATATATATATACACACAGCTTGGCAAAGGCTGCTGGTGTTGCGTGGAATCTAGATTTCATACGGCATATTGTATTGAGTCTTATTCTATGAGAAATAATTTTTGTTTTGGAAGTGTGTGTAAGGAGGTGCTTGCAATGTACACATCCTACCAAGATGTTGTGTTTGGATATGGTCTACGTATATAAAATATTTTGAAATGGGGAAAAGATATTGCTTGCATTCTAAAAAGCTTCCAGAAAATTTTTGGATTAACCACTCCATCGAAGCGATGGTATTTTTGTATGGAGTACGGATCCCCGCTTAAGTAAAGCTGGTTTTGCTCGAAGGCGGCCCTAAAGTGCGGTAAGGTGTGAAGAGAGTAAGAGGCTTGATATGGACCCCTGGACTGGACAGAACAGCAGAGACGGCGGCGCGACGAGTAATCAAACATCTCTCTCACCGCTTTGTCTTTTTTTTTTTATTTCAGGCTTGCGGTTTTGTTTTCATTCTTATGTTTTTGTTTTCGTATTGTGTTCCTTTCATCTTATTTTTGATTAATTTGCAACTTTTCCGTATTTTTCTCTTTTCTGACTTATATATATTTTGTTATTTCTTACTTGACGCCGTTTACTTTCACCTATGTAAATTATTTCTCATATTTTTTCCACTTTCCCTTTTTTCTTTTCACTACACTCTTCTTCGTTATTAGTCTGTATTCAGCCCGCCATCCTGCCTTTTCCTCACATTGTCACAGTCTTTTTTTTTTCTTTTTCTGGAGGTTGTAAAATCGAACAAAAGAATTTTTTTTATATTTGAAAGACCAGGAAACACGCTGCATGACGAAGCCAGACTCCAACTAAGTCTGGACAGAAGATAAAAATAACAATGGATAGTAGTGAAGAAAAAGAAAATACTTGGGAAAAAACTAACTACAGAGAAAATAATTTCGACAGGTGTGTTTTGGCAAGGGAGAGAGAGAGAGAGAGAGAGAGAGAGAGAGAGAGAGAGAGAGAGAGAGAGAGAGAGAGAATATTCAATAAGCAAAGAGGAAGGAAACTTTCAGCGTTCGAAAGAGGAAGTCAACAGTGTTAAGAAAATATAAAGAAATGGTTATAGTCGCGGCTGAAAACAAAATATTCAACATTTGTGGATTTGATTCCAGAATAGTTTTTCAATTAAGTGTTGGGAAAGCATCCTGAAATTGAAAAGGCAAGACTATATATCGAGAGAAAAATATTTTACCCTTCATGGTAATACCGTGAGCAAAGGCAATATGCTATTTCTCTACATGAAAAATACGAAAACAATAAAATATAAACGTTTCACAAGCCTGAAGTTGACATTTCCAGGACGAAAATAAGATCATTATTAGGAATGATAACAAAGATGTGAAAAAATGGCCAAGAAAAAAGGGACTAACCTATTCCATTAAGACATTAGGTACACACTGAAGGGGTTGGTGGAAGGGTTCTCTTGTGGGAAAAAGGAAAGATTAGATGCTTCGGAAAAGAATTACTTTTGTATTGTAAGGTTCCTCGATGGTTTGTTTGGCCTATGGCCCAAAATTTCATATTCATTCATTCTCGTCGCATTGTTGTAGGGCCTGAGAATCCTCTGGTTGTAAGAAGTAATCTTTTTAGAGGGTCGTTGGGCTCGGAGTTGGTGAAGAACAGGCTGTTAGATGTTAACAACCGGATGTTGCGTTGTTACCCAGTTTCCTCTTCATTGTTATCTTGGAGAACCCTTCCTAAAGTAGGACACATTACTACCACCACTGTTGTATTGGATAGGTGTTGTAGGTGTTCTTGAACGAGACTGCAATATACTGCAGATGTGCATGTAGTTATCAAAACGATTATGGTTTCCAATTATTAGTGTTGTAATTATTACTTGAAAAAGCATGTAATGCTCAGATTTTACCTGGTTTGTTGGTACAATTTGTTTTTCCACTGAACCCCATTGTCCTGTGATTCCCTTGTGTGACCTCCGTGGTCAGTCTGAAATGAACACAGCAGTCATTTACATCTCAGTTCAGATGTGTCTGTCATTGTAAATAAAATACTGTGTTAATATATGAGGCAGATAAATTCCCAACAACTGTTTGAATTAAATTACACTCTAGCGAGATGCACAAAGTAATTGCTGTGAGACTGCCTTGCTGCACCCTGAGGGTTTTGAAGCATCTAGTTCTCAGAAACTTAGTTGGGATGAGGTTGTTAGTCCCATGCCATCCTCCACCCAGGTTGCGACAAAGAACAGTCGACTCTAACTCCAAGTGTCTAATTCACTACGTGGGTCAACAAAGGCACGTTAATGTTTTAACGGATCCTGCCTG
>NC_089750.1:20430052-20440052 GCF_040412425.1 Macrobrachium rosenbergii
CCGGTACTGGCGTGCTTTTAGGAATATTCGGTAATAACGACATTCAAGTTTCTTAACTTGTAAGGCTGTTCAAGTTGGAAATATGTGCGGATTTTGAAATCCAGGTCAAGAAAACATACTATTAATAGCAATGACCTGCAAAGAAGAATGCTGATATCGACATCCAAGGTAATAGTTATTAGTAAAGCTATTAGAGTTAAAAAAAAGTTTGCCTTTAATGAAATCCAAGTTGAAATTTGATTATGACTAAATCAAGTTATGAATATTAATAGTAATGTCCGGCAAATAAGAATGTTAATATTGACATCCAAGTTAATAATTATTGGTAAAGCTCTCAGAATTATGACTAGATCTGGTTATGAATATTTGCTAATAATCTTCACTACTGCTGGTATGCAGCTTAGTAATACTGAGCTAGTAATATGGGCATCCAAGTGGAATATGGACATCCAAGCGAATGTTTACCCGCAGAGGTAAGCAAGAGCAAAGAAAGCTT
Organism: Macrobrachium rosenbergii; assembly: GCF_040412425.1. Taxonomy (NCBI): domain Eukaryota; kingdom Metazoa; phylum Arthropoda; class Malacostraca; order Decapoda; family Palaemonidae; genus Macrobrachium; species Macrobrachium rosenbergii. The sequence goes on from NC_089750.1 coordinate 20,430,549, forward strand.
GCTAATAACGAGATTGTCTGGAGCCACTGATGATGCCTTGTCTCGGCTCTAAATGTGTCCTGGACCGTGCCTCGATGATAAGGGAATGGCGACTAATATCCTGACTGACGTCTCCAGCTATTAGAACGGAAGGCGATTAAAACTTCTTCTTCTTCTTCTTCTTCTTCTTCTTCTTCTTCTTCTTCTTCTTCTTCTTCTTCTTCTTCCAATTCTGGGGAGGGGTAAGGGGGGAGTGTCGTCATATCGTTTCCAGCCATCCTTAAAAGGCTGCTGACGTGAATCATGATAATGCCCGTGAGAGGAGGGGAGGGGAGGAGGAGGAGGAGAAAAAGAATAAACTTGAAAACGGCTCTCTCTCTCTCTCTCTCTCTCTCTCTCTCTCTCTCTCTCTCTCTCTTTAGTTATAGTTACAGGCTAACAATATATAGATTTTCATCAACACTTGGACTTCAGCATCAAGCTACGTTTTGGTGTTGCACGAAATACTTATGTCACTTGTAGGTTGAAAATCATCATGTATCAAGAAAGCATTATGATATGCTATGAATGATAGTAGTTAATTGTGGGATGTTACCATTTTCTTTCCTTTAAGTTTTAAATTAGCACTGGGTATTTATGTTGACGCGTGTGTCACTTTCCGAGAGAGAGAGAGAAGAAAGGCGCTTCTTTGTGGATAATGACACCGAAATGCAAATGGACCGACTTAGTTTGTCTTTTAGTAAAAAACTGAATGGATTCATCGCGCTATTTTTTTCCATGGATTCATCATAGTATTTTTTTTCAATGGTTTCATCGTGGTATTTTTTCCGTGGATTCATCATGGTATTTTTTTCAGTGGATTCATCATGGTATTTTTTCCATGGATTCCTCATGGCATTTTTTCATTGGATTCCTCGTGGCATTTTTTCAATTTTTCAATGGATTCATCATGGTATTTTTTCCATGGATTCATCATGGAATTTTTTTTCAACGGATTCATCATGGTATTTTTTCCATGGATTCCTTATGGCATTTTTTCCATGGATTCCTCATGGTATTTTTCCCATGGTTCATCATGGAATTTTTTTTCAATTGATTCATCATGGTATTTTTCCATGGATTCCTCATGGTATTTTTTCAGTGGATTCATCATGGTATTTTTCTATGGATTCCTCATAGTATTTTTTCAGTGGATTCATCATGGTATTTTTCTATGGATTCCTCATAGTATTTTTCAGTGGATTCGTCATGGTATTTTTATATGGATTCCTCATAGTATTTTTTCCGTGGATTCATCGTGGTATTTTTTCAATGTGTTCATCATGGTATTTTTTTCTATTTTTTCCATGGATTCCTTATGGTATTTTTTCCCTTGGATTATTCATGCTATTTGTTCGTGAATTCATCATGGAATTTTTTTTCCGTGGATTCATCATGGTATTTTTTCCAGTGGATTCCTCATGGTATTTTTTTCCCATGGATTCCTCATGGTATTTTTTCCCATGGATTCATCATGGTATTTTTTCCATGGATTCATCATGGTATTTTTTCCCATGCATCCATGCCTCCAGCCAGAAGAGGAACGTCTTCAAGCATCATGCCCAGTAAGCTTAGTCGGGACGGTCGGCCAAAAATTCGCCCGAGCGATAAACTTGAAATTACACTCGAGTTACATGGTTCGCTACGTAACGACGTCGTTATACTTAGCTAACTCGTTCATATTACCGGCATAAATAGCATCGTTTGGAGAGAATATAGAGAATGAGAGAGAGAGAGAAAGTGAAAAAAAAGTTGCCGTCTGCTTCCTTCAAGAATAGTTTGTACCTACTGCCTTCCACCCGCCTCCTCCTCCTCCTCCTCCTCCTCCTCCTCCTCCTGCACAAAAGTTGACATTTTGCGATATAAATAAATGTAAAGGATTTATAATAGTATATTTTTATTTGCACTGGAGTTAGTGGTTGTTTAATTCTTCGAATCTAACCCGTTCTTTTCCTTGTATAAACTTTTCTTGGGTCTTTTCAATTAATATTTTCTTTTTAATAAGATTGGTATTAGATATTAATATTAACATTTGTGGTAATGTATTTCATCTAACTAAGCAGGGTCGCAGTTCCGGCATGTATTAAAATTTAAGCTCTTGCTTTTCCAACCGCATACACACATTAATAAATTAGTTAAGTGCTTGGCATCATAAAAGGTTAAATAGATTATTATTCAAGAGCAGACGGTAAGTATAATTCTGTTGCCTTTTACAGCCCAGCCCTAAAGGATATATATATATATATATATATATATATATATATATATATATATATATATATATATATATATATATATATGTGTGTGTGTGTGTGTGTGTGTGTGTGTGTGTGTGTGTGTGTGTGTGTTTGTAACTCCCTTAGGTGTGTGTTATTTGTAAGGTATAGTGAACTTGATATTAAAGGATATTTGAGAGAGAGAGAGAGAGAGAGAGAGAGAGAGAGAGAGAGAAAGCGATTAGGTTGAGAGCAAGATGAAAAGGAGAGAATTTGTATGCGCTCTCTTATCTTGTAGGCGACAAATCTCATTGCATCCTCTCTCTCTCTCTCTCTCTCTCTCTCTCTCTCTCTCTCTCTCTCTCTCTCTCTCTCATATGAACTTGCGTACCCTCTCGCCAGCAGCATGTTTGAATAATTTCGAACACCCCGACGCCCAAGCTGTGTTTCTCTGTTTGTACCAGCATCTCTCTCTCTCTCTCTCTCTCTCTCTCTCTCTCTCTCTCTCTCTCTCTCTCTCTCCTTCCTTCTTCTTCCTCCTTGTTCGTATCGTGGGGGATATTTTGCATTTTCCGTCAAGTCTGTCACACACTCCTATTGATTTTATGCTGTTCAATGAGGGAGTTGGAGTGTTTTTGAATTTTGCTCCGCGGTTGTCTACATGGGAGCTGAGCTCCATCGGTGGCGATGGTCTTTCTCACAGAGGGGACCTTTTTTTTTTTTTTTCTAGGGCATTTCAGAAAAGGGAGTGTTTGGGAAAGGGAGGGGGGGATGTGGAGGGATGGTCCTGGGGGTTGTTGAGGAGGGAAGGTAGGGAGGTAGGATGCGACCCTTTTCAAGTTGCAAGGTCATTACACTTCATGTATGATACTGATATGTGACTGGTTTGTTTGACATATTGGGAGGTTCCCCGTGCTCATAACGGTACATTTGAACGTTTATATGTTTATTTCATCATTTTTCGTGGTTAATGATGCGCTGTCGCTTTGTGAAATATTGGTGGAGGGAGTGATGGTTATTTAGTTTTGTTTTTATTTGGTTTTGTTAACCTGTGTTTTGTCTTTATATCTAGGTTTGTTCTTCCTCTTCTTATTTTTTCTTTGTATGGTCTGTACCTTGCAAACTTTTGTGTCGTGACTGATTTGCTGATTATGCATTTTTATTCATTTGGTCTGAATATTTTTCACATTCAGAACTGTGCCAGTATACAGTGTAAGTTAAAGTTTCTCTTTCTCTCTCTCTCTCTCTCTCTCTCTCTCTCTCTCTCTCTCTCTCTCTCTCTCTCTCATCCTCCTCTTTTTCCTTCTTTTCTGCTTCTAATCGGAAGTTGAGCAAAGAATAATGTACCATATTCTGTCATCTTTCTGTGAAATAGAATTTCCAGATTCCTGATTCCAGTCCAGTATCATACAGTCCTCCTCCTCCTCCTCTCCCACCTCTTCCTCTTCCCCCACCTCGTCCTCCCCCCTCCCTTTCCCTCTCCCCTTCCACCAACTTCCAGTCCTGGTCTGTTTCTATCCTTCCCCACCACCATTCCGGTCTTATTCCCTTTACCCCCCCCACACAGGAACACCTCCCCACCCCGTCCCCCACACCGGGCCGCCTCGTCGTTTCCTTTTCGATATGGCTGTATTTAATCATATGGCTAATTTGAAGCATGATTAAAGATAGGGTTAATTATAGGAGGGGGAGATCATGATGATACTACAGTATTACGGGCACTGGAGGGAATGGCAATTATCCTTTTTTTTTTCTTTTTTTTCTTCATCGCCATTGTTTGTGTTGCTATCTCTTAGTGCGATAGGGCCGAATGGCGAAAAGAAAGACTAACAAAAAAAAAGGGGGGGGAGGAAGGCAAAAGGAAGGGAGAAGGGTTGATAGGCGATTGGGATAAAAGACCGTTTAGTGGGTGATGATGATGATGATGACGATGACGATGGCGATGACGATGTTGATGGGTGAGGCGATAGAATGTGACGAGGGAAAGAAGGGTTAATGGGAATCGCACCTCATTAGCGCTTTGCCTTTTTTTTCTTTCTTCCTTTTTTTTGTCTTATTTATTTTTAACGATTTTCCAGTGATGTTAATGTGAGCTGAGGTGCTGCTGCCCGAACTCGCACTTCATTGCTGACTCAAGCTGCATTATGTCACGTGAATAGACCGGGTCCCTTTTGGAGGAATAGTTAATGAGAGGGAGAGAGAGAGAAATGGGTATTCTTGTATTTTGAGAGAGAGAGAGAGAGAGAGAGAAATGGGTATTCTTGTATTTTGAGAGAGAGAGAGAGAGAGAGAGAGAGAGAGAAGATGGGTATTCTTGTATTTTGAGAGAGAGAGAGAGATTCTTGAGAGAGAGAGAGAGGTTTTGTTTCTTCTTCAAGTCACATTTTACTTTCCTTAGTTATTTTATGACATAAAAAAATACTTACATAGTTATTGTGAAGTAAAGATGTTTTACATGTCATTAAAAAGAATATTTTTAGTATGGTTTTGTAGACTTGACATGATTTAAGCATTATTGTTTATTCAGCATATTTTAAAACCCGGTTTATGTCTTTTATACATAAGTTTTTCATGTCGTTGCAACTTTCTGAGCCGCTGTCAAGCCAGCGCTGGATGGAGCATTCCTGAGAAAGATTTTGACCCTAAATAGTAATCGAGAAGGGATTATATATTTTTTGTTATTAAAATATTTTTTTGGAAAAAAATTAGCAAACATAAAAAGCCGTTTTAACACCACCTGAATCTCTCGGATCGAGGGCTAACGCGGGCGTTGGAAGCGACAGGAAAATTGGAGGCGGCGCATCGTCAGGCAGCAGTTTACGGTATTTATGAAATACGAGCTGGAGGGCCGCCGGGTGCCGAGGCCTCACTATTAATCTATCTCTTTCCTTTGAATCTGTTGGCATTGTAATCGCCGAATTAGCTGTTTGGACGGCTATAGCCTTCATCTGTTACCAAGAATTGACTCCCAGGAAATGAAAGTGTCGGGAAATCCTACCAGTCCGGAAGCTTAAAGTCTTAGTTGGGTTATTGCCATTTAGGTAGAGCGCAACTGTTGCACCGTTGCTGCCATTGGCTGATAAAGTTGGAGAGAGAGAGAGAGAGAGAGAGAGAGAGAGAGAGAGGTATCTAATGAATGGTTTCACCCGGTGGGTTGAGGATTACCTCGTCGAGGCCCTTTCGGTTCTAATTATGATGGCGACCTGTACAGTTTGACGGAGAACTAATCATTGACGTTTGTTATCTCTCTCTCTCTCTCTCTCTCTCTCTCTCTCTCTCTCTCTCTCTCTCTCTCTCTCTTAACCACACCTCCAGGTACATAAAGTACAGGCTAGGTCGAGAGAGGAATTATTATTATTATTATTATTATTATTATTATTATTATTATTATTATTACCCTAAATTTCCATTTCTCGTATGAGGAACCGAAATTTGAGTTTCCCGGTTGTGAGCCGAAACTACCAGGTAGAGAAAGAGAGAGGGAAAAATAAGCATGAGCGGCATTTGGACTATACAGCAAAGGTTGCATATGTAAGGTTCGAAAACCACTGTCATTTTATTATGGAGTAAAAAATGATAAAATTTGATTACGAATACTAAGGTTCTAATGGATTTTGCCTCCATCTTTGTTGTTCAGTAGGAGAAGTTTTTCCTTGGTAGTTAGATCTTTAAAAAAGAAATAACTACAATCCATTTCGGTAAAGTCAGCGATGGAATGTAAATAAGGAAAACAATACTTATGGAATCTATAAAGTTGTTTATTTTTTTCAATTATAATCTTCCGTCAGAGACAAGTTTCATTACTTATATATTTATACAACATGATCGTCAGAGTTGCCCAAGAAACACTTTCTTTTACGTCCTATTTTCCTTGATTTACACTTTAGAAAAAAAAAAAAAAATCGGGAGACTGGTCAGTTTCATTAGTACAATCATTTTAGAGAAAATAGAAAATCAGGAAGACCGACCATTTTCATTCGTAAAATCATTTTTGTAATGATAAAATGCTGAACAAGAAGACCCCCTTTTCTTTGTGATTTTAAAAACAAGTACATAGTGGACAGAAGTCCTTGTCTGCGTGAGATGAATACATAGAGAATATATTCCTTTTGAGTCCTGCGTCGCCCTCGCTCGTTCTAAGTCGAAGTGATCAAATATCCAACACTTGAGAGCACCAGGGCGAGTGTGACTCATGGAGTGAGGAGAGCCAAGTGTAGGAGTGGGGGCGAATGATATCAGCAATCGTTCCTGACTCACCTTATCTCGGGCCTTTTCTAATCAAGATAAGAGGGGGTGGTACTCTCCTTTCCCCTCCCCTCCCCCTCCCCTTCCCCTTCCCTTTCCTACTCCCACATTTTCTATCCACTGGTTGTGCTGTATGAGCACGTTTCGGTCAAGAATGCTGAATGACATTTTTTATTTCCCCTTTTTTGATGCCAACAAATAGAGGTTAATCGTCTTTTAATTTTGGCTTATGGGTTTAATAGTGCTCTCTCTCTCTCTCTCTCTCTCTCTCGTTTGATCCTGTAGTTTATCCGAAGCGACAGAAAAACAGCAATATTAATGGGGATAAGTTTGATAACACACATTTTGGTGAGAAATCACGAAATTTCACTCATAATCTTTTTCCTGACGGACACGCTTCTACAATAGAGCCAAAAGTTAGCAACTGGGGCATCAACGCTGACGAACTAACCATGCGAATGTTATGAACAGTCAGCATGGGTTACTCGAGGATGAACTAGGAATTTCAAAAAAAAAAATAAATAAAATAAAAAAATTTTAAAATAAAAAAATTAAAAAATAGAACACTAGTATGACCTGCCATATCGTATTATACTGTCAGCAGTGAAACCTAGCATAAGCAAGAACGCTGTAAAATATTGGACATCCACAAAATCAAGGAGCACTCGGGTCCGTATTTACTGTGTCCATGCGTTTATGCCGGAATCCTTTGTCTTAGTTCTACCACAATCCTAGAGTCGGTGCTAGATGCTCTCTGACTTAGCTCTTTTCCCCAACCAACACAGTATCCTTATCTTTCGCGGTGTGTTTTGACCATCAGTAGTCAAGCAGTGCACACAAGGAAAAACTAGTCAGACAACTTCTTGTATACCCTGCCGGATGCGCGAATTTATGCGATGACATTGGTCATTTCCGCGACTGGGCGACCTCAGTGCAGGACGTCACTGTAACTCGACCTGGCACCTTATATTCAATGCCAGAGTGAGATCTGACATAATTTCTTTTACACTATAATACAAATAGTGTCCCATTCTTCGTAGGAGAGGGTCCCGTTGCCATTCTTCGTAGGAGAGGGTCCCGTTGAGGTAATCCACCACCATCGGAGGGTTGGAGCCGTTCCACAGGTATTCTCTTTCTAAGGTGCCTAATCCTCTCCCCTTGTGGGAAGGCTGAAAACTAGCTACTACTTAAACTCAATAGGTGTCTCCCAACGTTGCTTTGTACAGTATTTGTATTGGTGGCTTAACTAATTGGTCAAGGTAGATTTGCCACTTATCTTCTTTCACTCAAAAAACACTGAGTGTGACTTATTTTCTTTCACTCTTAAGAACACTGAGTGTAACTTATTTTGTTTCACTGTTAGTGACTGTAACTTATTTTGTTTCACTCTTAGTGAGTGTAACTTATTTTCTTTCACTCTTAAGAACACTGAGTGTGACTTAAAGGTCTGTGGGTAATCATCTTGGCTGTTCACATTATCTTCCTCCTGCAATACCGGTAAAGTATGTGGTGTTGATTGTTTATTACTTTTATATTATTAGCTTCAATCCTGATGTCTGCTTATCGTTTTAGTTTGTAGTTGAAGCGTTCAGCCAAGTTATCCGGCAGTTTTCATTATTATGAATCTCTCTCTCTCTCTCTCTCTCCGATGCAAGCTTGCTAGGGGATCGCCATTTGTGTTCTGCTGTAAATATATTGTATTTGATATGGAGCACAATAATCTTATCATCAAAATCTCTCTCTCTCTCTCTCTCTCTCTCTCTCTCTCTCTCTCTCTCTCTCTCTCATGGAATCTTTCCCATGCAAGCTTGCTGGGGGCCACTGTTTGTGTTGTGTTGTAAATATTTTGCATTTGATGTGGTGCACAATAAACTTGTCATCAAAATTCTCTCTCTCTCTCTCTCTCTCTCTCTCTCTCTCTCTCTCTCTCTCTCTCTCTCTCTCTCTCTCTCTCTCTCTCCTTCCTTCCTCCACCTCTTTTGGTACCTTTTGGTATTCATATTATCCGCGTATCGGGTTGATCAATCGCTTTGATAAGAAATCACTTGGGCGACTTCAAGGGACCAACTGGTGGGTGCAGTTCTTGGAAATAATTTATTAAACTACAGATATTGTACTTCACGATCAATAGTCGCAGTGGAGGGGGAGGAGGGAAATTAAGGAGAGGTTAGACTCGCAGTCGGCGTTCATTTCTGTGCTTTTCATTACATTTGTATGATTGTGCAAGGTTTTCTGTGTGTCTTTGTGAGTGTATATAGAATGTAATGTTTACTTTTTAAGATTCATTTTGAATATCCATGCAAACAGTAAAGTCACTTATATTTATACATAGGAATATATATATATATATATATATATATATATATATATATATATATATATATATATATATATATATATATATATATATATATATATATATATATATATATATATATATATAATAAATGTGTATATATATATATTATATATATATATATATTATATATCTATATATATATATATATATATATATATATATATATATATATATATATATATATATATATATATATATATATATATATATATATAATATTTAATGTTGCTTTGGGCTTGCAACAAATCCTGCTACTCTAAGCCTGAGGTAAGCATTCACCCTCTTACCCTTCAAAAGAAAAAAAAATCTGGTCTCTTTGAGATATATCTATATATTTATATATAGCGAGCATGTGACGTGGATGGACAGAAATTCTTTAATTGATAGTCGGGGTTCACCTGCCCTTTAATAAGGCAGTCAAAAATCGCACGTGTAGGGTGTTGCCAAGTAAGGAATCCGGAGCTGTCGGGACCTGAGATGGGGTTTGATGTTAGATGCCAACCACCCCTTTCCTCCCCTCTCCCCCTTTCCTCCCTTTCATCCCCTTCCCCCTTTCCTCCCTCCTCCTTTCCTCCCCTCTCCCCCTCTCCCCCTTTCCTCTTCTCTCCCCCTCTCCCCTTTCCTCCCCTCTCCCCCTTTCACCCGGCCATTAGTCAGTTCGACCTT
>NC_089750.1:20445052-20517552 GCF_040412425.1 Macrobrachium rosenbergii
CCATGAATCTGAAATGTATATACTTGTGAATTATTGGCAGTGTCTTGTATTATTATTATTATTATTATTATTAGTCGAAAATTGTTGCGTTATATGAACTCACATAATGTTTTATAAAGTCTTGATAACATTGCCTTGAAATAGTGTTTTGACAATCTGCGTCTTTGTTTGTTGGAAGAGTCCGGAAGTCCACACTAGGCCTCCTACTCCCTTTCATACTTTTACCACATTTACCGCCCCAGGTTTCAGCATACTGCCGCCTTAATCTAAAGTTCTAAACCAACCAACCACCAACAACAAAAGCCATTTTTACATTCATTTTTCTCCTCTCTTTCCAGGTATGTGGGAGTAATAATTTGACGTTTTCTCTTGGGGAAACGCATTTTTGAAGGAGAAATCGGCGACCAACATCTTCATCCACTTTTGGAGGAACTCCGTGTTCCTGAAATTGAGAAGTTCCGTTAATGTTAATGGCTTTGATGTACAGTAAGTTGATGCTTAATTTTCAAGGATTATAGATTCCTCTTGATTTGTTTAACAGTGTAACGATTTTTTTGTTGTACTGAACACATTGTGTGCGGGAAAGATCCAGCAATGCGAGGATTTTTTTTTTATAATAAATGTAATGAATGAGGATAGATAGGTTATAAGAAATAAATGTATTTTAAGAAAATTAAAGCAGGAACCATTCTTATAATGGGGATTAGAATTGATTTAACAGATATAACAAGTTAAGATGTAATCTGAGGGAAAGACAGGAAGCTATTAATAAATTACATGAATGAAGACGAGTGAAATTAGAAGAAATAAACCCAAAACATGAAGGTTTCCATTGGTTCCCCCCCCAAAAAAAAAAATGGACGGAAACTCAAACTATAGGCTGGAGATTTTTTTTTTAGAAAGTCCCTCTTAAATTAAAAAAATTTTCGTCTCCGGGAAAAGTATTTGCTCTGCATTTGCATTCGGAGAAGGGCCTGTAATAGAATTCATGAGAGCATCCTAAAGTGACATGAAGGGTTAATGGTTCCGGGAAGGGGGAGCCTGGGCGAATGCCTATTTGCATCGGTACTAATTCGCTTTGTCAGAGTCACCGTTATATTAGAGTTCTTTGCAGTGGGCTGTTCGCCTTCGTTGAAAGGGGTGTTCATGGTTTTGCAAAATGTCATTAACCTTGTTGATTTTGAATTTTTCTTCGTGCTGTGGGATTTGGGTCAAAGGCTGGTGGGCAGAGTGCCTTCACACCACATTTGGAGTTCTGACCTAAAGGAAAGGAAGGCTGCTATATTAATCTTAATATAAAACTGCCAGTTGTACCTTATTTATTAATATATTTTTTGTGACGGTGAACACTATTTAAACATAACGGGAAGCTTCTGATCGCAAATAAATCGAAGGAAAGGTATATAAATTTGCTAAACATGAGTGCGGTCGTTTTGTTTGAGGGATGGTATTTTGATTCAGTTTTGGGAAATTGTGGTAAGAAATGTCCTCACAGTAGGCAAGAGAATAATTTTTATCTTTAGGCTGGGGAAACCAGTTTTGGGGGTATATGTGTTTTGTCATTTATTTTTATTTTCCGATTCTTTTGGTGGTTTTCTTCAACTTGAAGATAATCCCTTTCAAGATTAAACGTAATGATATGTTAACATGTTGTAAATTAATGACCTAACAAATCATTTTTAAATTTTGAGTAAAAAAGGACAAAATTTGACCAACCGTGATCTGATGAGATAAAGGTAAATTTTAATCCTTTCAGTATTTAAAAAAAAATAATAGTAGTAAAAAAGCGGAAAGTTGTGTAGGCCGTAGGATGAAAATGCTTAACGGCGGGGAAACCACGACGAGATGATTATCACAATGCAGACAAGAGTCGAGAGGCCCCGGCACAAGTGGCCATGTTTACTTTACCAACTCTAACCTCTAACCCCGAAGGCAGAGGAGAGATTCCTCTCCAGGCAAGAAGACGCTACGCTGCTCGAATCTCGTTCGGATGAAATTCCCTCAGGATCTGATGTCGGAAATCGATCTTATTAGTTACCAATTGGCCCCCATTTGAAGACCCGTCTTGTTCCACTTATCCGGCTGCAGCAGCAGAAGCAGCGGCCATGTCGGATAAAGGCATTTTTTGTTTCTCTTCCGGAGGATGCTAAACTACTCGTGTTAAGTTTCGCCACAGCGAGAGAGAGAGAGAGAGAGAGAGAGAGAGAGAGAGAGAGAGAGAGAGAGAGATGGGCGAGGGGGAAGGATGGGATCCCTACGCGCAAGCGCTTATCTGAAATCTCTTAAGAATCCCATCAGCGGCCGCGAATCCTTCGTCTTTTGGCTTCGAAACTTTTGTATGTGAAGGTTAATTAGAAGTTGGTTACTCCATTATAAACTCCAGAGGTGTAGCTGTCTGGCGAAAAAGATGAAGAAACTGCTAGACGGGTCGTCATGTAGTTCGATAGGTGAAATGGATGGATGGATGGGAGTCTTCTCCTTTCTCCTTTAGCTGTTGTTTCGCTTTTTCTACTGTGGGTCCTTTTGCGTTAAAAATATTAATTTGCTACAGGTGCCTGACATGTTTTTTCATGTGGTGCTAAATATGTTTACCTGTTATTAAACTTTGGTTTTTGTGTACTTGCCGTGCGGTGTTTAAATAAAAATCTGTAATTGTGTTTATTTTGCACCAGGCGGCATTACGATACGATTGATAGTTCTGCGATTGAGTGCCTTCCACACATTGTCTGGATGTATCAGGTTACTGAAGTTTTGGGCGTTTTACTAAATCGTGTCCTGACACTGACATGGTCGGCAATTCGTTTATTTCAGCCCTGTGATGTCAGGGTATGATGGGCAGTGTCTTTTTTTTTTTTTTTTATCCACTCTGTGCCTGGATATGGTTTGTGATTCCACTTAAGGCGTTCTTTGCAATACGTGTAAAGGATAATAGCCTTCGAGATAGTGTGCCCCTGGGTGGCAGTACTTGATTCTCTATTCAACTTATGATATTCATCGTCATGAGCGTCAGGCTAAGACGATAAGTTCGTCATCAGATTTTTTCTGTCGGTGACTCAGGGAAAGCACTTCATATTGTGGTAGGCGTATGCAAGACCACTTAGGCGCCTATTAATAGATCCCAGGCGGATGCAACGTGTTATGAAGAAGCCTGCGGGATTTTCCTCTTAGGATTCCCGAGCTACGTTTTATGTCCTATTGTGGCAGATGACGTCATTCTGAAAGTTATCAAAGGTCGTTCAGAATTGTTTGTAAACTCGTATAGAAGTGGGATTGCTTACTAATTGATTTCAGTTACTTGAGTCGACGAAATTTTCATGAATAACGTGTTAGACAAACGTAAACGGCATTTAAAATCCTCGAGGCCTGGGCATTAGTCCATGCTATATTCCCTGACTGCTTTACCTGAATATGACTGTGACTCCCAAAACCCTTCTGCCTTGATTGGCCTGCCTTTCGTTATATTCATGGTAAAAGGATCCTCCACCAAGCCTCCCTCTATGTGTCTGTTGATCTGTAGTCTAACACACACACACACACACACACACACACACACACACATATATATATATATACAGTATGTATATATATATATATATATATATATATATATATATATATATATATATATATATATATATATATATATATATATATATATATATATGTGAGTGTATCTAAATACATATATACAGTATGTGTGGTATGTGTATGTATGTATGTATGTATGTATGTATGTATGTATGTGTTTGTGTGTATGTGTTTGTACGGATGTATGTGTTTTTGGGGAGGAAAATTTATCACCTTAAGTTAACCCTGTATGGGCTTTGTGCGCGTCAGTCATGCAAGCAGTGGAGGTGGAAATTATAATGAGCATGATTCATCGGGTAGTAACCGAGCATTAGAAATTGTAATATAAAGGAGGCTTCCATAAAAGATACTTCTCAAGTTGCATGAGAAAGAAGATGATGAGAATGATGAGAATTGAAGAAATTCCTTATCTGTTATGCGGACGTGACCATCAGAAACAGACAAGACCAAAGAAAAAATCGCCTTACATGATTATACGGAGTTACAAAGACTCGACTCTCGGTGACACTTCTTTGTCGAGAGAGAGAAAGGGAGTCTTATCATTAGGCTACACGAGTCAGGGAGATGATAAAATTCAGAATATATTCTCTTCACGAAACTCAATTTGAACTTTTGCCCCGTCGCATAACTCCGAGGTATGTTCAGTCACCTTTTTAAACACTGGCGCTGAAGTGCTCACGCTGTTCGTTCTGCTGACGTCATCTCCACGTTGGCCAATATACTTGATCGCGTTCATTTTGTCCCATTTCATCGACTGGCAATATTAAGCGATTTGTTGACCTATAGTAAAAGCAGTGTTGTCTGTCGATGTTATTGGCTTGTTTGTAGCACGGTCATATCCGGTCTTTATCGCGACTGAACGCAGAATATATTACCTGGCTGGGGCGGGTGAGGCTTGAACGAAAGGCGTGAAAAGCGGCGTCGCAAAGGCAAAGCCTCAACCCCGGGGCCGAACTCAGCCAGAGGAAAGGAGTAGAAATTGAAAGTAGGCAAGAACTCATCAAGAATATATGCTGCCATAAATGAAATATATTTAAACTAGCACAGCCAAAGACAAAATAAAATGAGCGGGGAGCCATTTCAAAGGTAAATCCTTTGTCCTCGTCTTCCTCTTCCTATTTACGCTACTACTATACTGTTATTGCTACTACTGGAGGGTGCACGTGCTTTGCCACTACAAGTTTAAGTAATAAATAGGAGAAAGTATCATGGTCCGTTTTGTGTGTTTTAAGAACTTTAAATTTTCTCTGTTAAATATGGCAAAAATCTTGAAGTTTGTATCAAACTTTTATATATATCCTGAAAATTTTTAAAAGCATATATACAGTAAATATATGCATTATATATACATTATATATATATATGTACATATATATGTATATGTATGTTTATTTTCTGGAAAACATGTGTAATAATTTTATAGTCACCTGTAGACGTAATATTTAAGACAAATTTTTCAGCCTATTCTTCCAAGAGATTGTTTATACCAAGTCATATAAAAATTTAGTCTTCTAAGCTAGAATTTTCCTTAACTATATTTTCTTGAGTCTCGACACATAAATATCATAATATATCACTGCCCTGTTGGCCTTCAGCTGGAGAAAATCCTACAGCCCTTGACACGTTAGGCAACGTTTAATTTTGCTCTTGTCTTCTTGGGTTAAACGTGATGTCCAAGAGGTGGAGAAACGCTTATTTCTTTAGGCTTGAACATTCTCTCTCTCTCTCTCTCTCTCTGTATGTATATATATATATATATATATATATATATATATATATATATATATATATATATATATATATATATATATATATATATATATATATATTTATGTTAGGTATTATACATTATACAGTATATATATGTATGTATATACATACATGTAAATTATATATATGTATATATACATATGTATATATATTTATATAGGTAATATACATTATATATATGTATAGTACATACATATACATACTGTATATGTGTATATATATATTTATACACATACATATATATACATACATACATACATGCTTATAGTGAAAGGTTTTCTATAGTTCCGTTGTAAGATGTGATTTGTGTTTTTTTCCGTTATGTAACCTTGAAAACCTTTTGTGAAAGGTTTGCATAGTTTAAAAAATCGAGTAAACTTTCATCACCCTTGAAAATACCGTTGTTCGCATTGCAAAATGAGGTTTGTTTATTAAGTTTACTTGATTTCTTAGATATAGTAAGTTTTGTTTCTTTTACTGAATTATATATCATGCGTCATGACTTACTTCATTATTGAACTTTGTTTAACATTTTTAATGTGAGTCAGTTTCGTAGCTGGTAGTCTGCATATTTGTCAGTCCTTTCGTGTGCCAACCTCTATCACCCTCTGTGCATACTTATAAAATCCGTAAAAAAATCCACAATATTTAAAAGTAATGACAAAATAAACTTGAAGTTACTGTTTAAATTCAGTTCCATAGAAAGGTAACAGTATTACCCTGCAGTCCCAGTTGTCGTCTACATTTGTTGCCTTTTGACAAGTTTTTAGTTTTCTGTAAAAAAAATAAAACTATTGAGATGGCCATTTGTCTGTTCGTCCACAATTTTTTTTTTTTTTGTCCGCCCTCAGATCTTAAACACTACTGAGGATAGAGGGCTGCAAATTGGTATGTTGATCATCCGCCCTTCAATCATCAAACATACCAAATTGCACCCCTCTAGCCCCAGTAGTTTTTATTTTTATTTAAGGTTAAAGTTAGCCATGATCGGACGTCTAGCAACGTTATAGGACAGGCCACCACAGGGCCGTGGCTGAAAGTTTCATGGGCCGCGGCTCATTCAGCATTATACGCTGTACAGTAAACTCGATTGCGCCGAAGAAAGTTCGGCGCATTATTACTTGTTTTTTTTAAATCTGTTATAACTTTATTTGTACATCTACAAGCTTTGGAATTGGAAGGAAGTGGTATAATTTACGAATATTCCGTACAGGTCGTCATATATGATTCTGAAAGCCCTTAAATTCTCGATGAATTTTCATATTACCACGCCAGAGAACCAAAAATTGATCAATCAGTCAATGTTACTTCAGAGCATATCTTTAGAAAAGCAAACTATCAATAGTGATTCTCCCGTGGAGTCACAGCGGAGTACATTTGAATTTTTTTGACGTCTCCGGTTTCTTTAGTGCTCAGCCGATCTTTTATTTTGTGTAGTGTTGTGTATTGGTGGTTTTCAGGTCTCTGGAACTGCATTCAGTGCAAGTGATGCGGGTTGTTTTGTCGGAGTGGTAGGGGCAGGCCCTTTTCACGGAGGGGGTTCCGGGTGGGGAAGGGGCGGAGTTATTTCAAGATTGAGGTTCTTGAATAGAAATTCTAATTCCGTAGTGGTTCAGTACGATTGTGCAACGTTTTTGCCCCCGCGTCCTGAAACTGAAATAGGAAGGAAATTCCGATGAGTGAAGTACGTTTCCATTTTATGAAGGACGGTGGATTTGTCAGTAAATTAACCGAAGAGAAAGGATTGCAAGGTAGGTAGAGGTACTTCAGTTGCATGGCAGTTGCTTTTGTGAGTAGGAGAAGTGTATTAAGAGTGACACTCATCGATATTGAAAACAGTTATTATTGATGTTCATTGGTGTTAAAAATATATAATTTAGTTATTTTCATATTTGTATATCCATGGGTGGGTTGGTGATGGCAGTGAAAACGAATTTGTACATTTCTCTCCATCGTTGTACACCTTCCCTCTTGCTAAGTCTGTAATTCCATAGGCTGTTGGAAGGTTAGGCTAATTAAAATTTTATCAGGCAAGCACTGTACTTGCCTGTGTGATAAGTACCTAGGCATTACTGGATTGTTAAGGAAATTTGGGGACTTTCAAATCACACGCGTGCATTAGTAGATCGACCGAGTGCAAAGAAAGCTAAGTAAGAACGTATGGGAATTTCAAGATGTACTCGTACAGCTTAGGCCTGCACTTGGGACACTTATTTTATGAGCAAAATTATTGGAAGTGCGAGAAAATGAGTCGTAAATATTAGTGTCCGGAGTTCAGTTTTATATTTTCATTTTTTAAGTGCGGTAAAAAATGGCAGTGATAACTTTTCTTTCCTCTCAACAGTCATGGTCGAGCGTTCAGTATGATCATAGCCTTCCCCTTTTATAGTTTGGGTTGTTGGTTTCATTCACTATAATCGAGCTTGAATAATGCTAGTAAGTGTTGATAATTGCATTTTATGTGCAGATCTAATAGTATTTTCCTTATATACCATTCTGTGGGCATAAAGTGCTTCCGTTCAGTTCTGATTGTACATATTTTCTCAATGTACATATTTTAATAACCGATCTGTAAAATCAGAGTCCATCTTTGGACTAATAAAGGCGCATTTGCTGTTTGAGACATGAATTGGCGACAAAGCAAAGGCTTATCATGCCAAAGGTCTTCGACCCCTACCAGAAAAAAAAAAAAGATAAAACTTTAGTGTGTGGCTGTAAATGTGTGATTGTTCCATATTGTTATTAAGTTATCAATTTTGAAAAAAAAAAAATTATGGTTTTTTACGGATGATCATTGTTTTCGAATTACTAATTGTCATTCCAGATATCTACGCAAAATATATCCGGTGTCAATGATAGTAGTTGTTTGTTTCTTGCCAGATTCCATACATATACATACATACATAACACATACACACATATATATATATATATATATATATATATATATATATATATATATATATATATATATATATATATATATATATATATATATATATATATATATATACACATACACATTCATACACATCATACACATATCATAGATGACGGTGAGATTATTTTAAACGCCAGTGTATATTTAAAAATCAGTCGATTGAGATTTCCGTTTTGAACGAGCGTTTGCTTGAAGGTCAAGGGAATCGTGGCTTGATTGCGGCTACAGGGCGCTGGTGCTGGTTTCACTTTTGAAGTTAATTATAGGAAATTATTTCAAAAAGGATTTATCTTTTTTTGTTGGGAATTTCTCTTCCTCAATATTTTGTATTTCTTTGTGTGCGTGATATATATACTGTATTATATATATATATATATATATATATATATATATATATATATATATATATATATATATATATATATATGTATGTGTGTGTGTGTGTGTGTGTGTGTGTGTGTGTGTGTGTGTGTGTGTGTAAATCGGTATTGTTAAAGAAGCTAATTGCTGCCAAGATAAGAGAAGTCAAGGAGAGATTATTTTGTGGCTTTCGAAAACCTCCAGGTATTATGAGCATCATTAATGCTGAACCGAGACAAATTATACTGTTGCACACGCACATACCTCGCTCTTAAGTTCACTGTCACATTTCTACATTCATATGCATTGAGAGAGAGAGAGAGAGAGATTAAAGTTGATTTCAATCAAATGATTGCTCATTTACCCTTCCCTCTTAATGGGAAGGACACATCAACTACGGTTAGGTAGCTTCCAGCGGTGTTGAATGAAAATGGGAGAAAAGTTTTGACGTAGAAATTAGCTCATTGGCCAGCCTTTAGTGGAAGAGCTGCGGACGCGTATCAGTTGCCCTGTCGGATCATTGGATCAATATAGGCCTATCGTTTAGAATAGCGTGAGGCAGATGTATTTCATAGCATTGTATGAAAGGACCACTGGTATTTTATTGTTGTATCTTCAATCAGATTTGTTTTCAAGGTATATAAAAGTGTGTGTTGTGTTGTGTTTTTTGAAATAAATTATATTATTTTGATATTTATATATATATATATATATATATATATATATATATATATATATATATATATATATATATATATATATATATATATAGAGAGAGAGAGAGAGAGAGAGAGAGAGAGAGAGAGAGAGAGAGAGAGAGAGAGAGATACATATACATATATACACTATTATATTAGACTTGTTATACTATTGTGTATATATAGTATGTGTGTGTATATATTATATATATATATATATATATATTATATATATATATGTGTGTGTGTGTGTGTGTGTGTGTGTGTGTGTGTTTGTTGTTTTTCGTAGTTACCGCGATTAAAAACAGTTTTTTTTTTTTTGTGGCCGTACTGTAGGTACGACTTACCCCCTTTTTTGCCCCCGAAAAAGCAAAATCGACGAGGAAGGAAAAAGTGTCGCAGGAACCCCGAGAACGTTTTTGGGCACAACAAAAAAGCTGGCAGCCGTTTCTGGGCTGGAATGACAATGGAAGTTGTCTTAGGATGGGTGACATGTCCTTAGATGGATGAAGACGCATGGATGACGTGCATAATGGATGAGGAGGTTATCCAGTTCAAGCGCTGTCCCCTTTTGCATCGTGAGCATAAAACACTTATGTTCTAGGGAGAGTGAAGGGTTAAAAAAAAAAAAATAGAAAAAGAAACGCGAGGAGGTTATGTGTTGATCGAGTGTTCGGTTTGACTGACAGTGAAATTTAAACGAAATACCTATGGAAGATGGTACAGTATATCATTTTTATTTATTTCTTACTTGGCGGTTGTTACAGAAGCTGTTAGAAATTTCTCCATTTCCAGATAATGTGAGTTGACTGAGATTTATTAAAATGATATCGTGCAGTGTCACTCGATTCAAGAGCACGACATTTCCAACTAGAATGTTTTTCAAGTATTCTCTCGTATTTGATTCTCTCTCTCTCTCTCTCTCTCTCTCTCTCTCTCTCTCTCTCTCTCTCTCTCTCTCTCTCTCTGATATCTATTTCTGCGTCGCGGGACTGTCCACGCTGACATCATACAAGTAGGGAGGAGAAAAAAAGGGAAAGAGAAAGAAATCGAGCCCGTTTGTTTTTAATTAACTGGAGTGATCTGCAACCTGTCAGTGTAGTGGAGTCAATATTGAAAAGAGCCATTAGGCCAGGCGGAAGATGGAGGTAATAGGGAGAGAATGAGAACTTTTGGGGGGAGAGAACTAAAAGGGGGGAGGGTTAAGTTTCAGGATGCCTTTAAATGGAGGACCGAGGGGCCTTTAGGGGAAGTGGATGTTTTAGAGAGGGGATGAGGGAAGTGGATTTGTGTTGGGTGGTGGGCGGATGTTTTAAGGAGGAGGTTGAGTTAGGAGTAAGGGGATGTTGGAATGAGAGGGGAGAGGGACAGTAGATGTTTAAATGAGCACTATATGCGGTTTTTAGGGGGAAGATATTTTTGGAAAGCGGATAATTGTGGGCAGGGAGGTGATGTTGGGACCAGATGGAAAGTGGATGTTTGGAGTGTTTTTTTTTTTTTTTTTTTTTTTTTTTTTTTTTAGTTTGAAATAATTTTTTTTTTTATGTTTGAGAGTGGAAGTTTGTGTTAGGGAAAGAAGGAAGGAAAAGCGATTTGTTGACTGAGAAGTACAGGTAAACTAAACAGGTAGGACAAGCAACGCCTGGACAACATAAGTGTGGGAATTCTGGTGTTCCCGAAGCTTGAGGTTACCAACGGACGTGCGCGCATAGTGTGAGGGAAATGACTGGAGAATTGGGTGTAATGATTTCACGTGAAAATTTGCAACCAAAGCTTTCAAAGAGAAGGAGAGATTGACGTTATTCCTAGGGTGTCTCTAGCCAAATTATTTAAAAGTGTGAGAAGAATGATTGGAAAATTAGATGTGAAGATTTTCCATAAAACTTTGTAACCGAAAATTTCAGAGACTGATATTATATGAAGGATTTTTTTTTAACAATTTTTTTTGTGACATTGAGAGAGAGAGAGAGAGAGAGAGAGAGAGAGAGAGAGAGAGAGAGAGAGAGAGAGAGAGAGTCCTCGACAAATGACTACTAGGACAGGGAAGCCAGCGCTGATTGATGAGATTTTAAGAGAGGGGAAAAAGTATCTCTATTGATTCCCCGTGATCAAAGACATACTGCCAAGTAGCATCGCTCGAAGATACCGTCGAAGGAGCAACGTGATATATCACCATCACCAAGACATTATTGGCATATGAATCTTGCAGTCTATTTCACTCGGGAACCCTTTAATAAACAGTTTCATCTTCTACTGATCCTCTGAAACAAACGTCAGTATTCACGAGCACCTGCACTTTTTTCCAGAGTGCATCTTGTGTTGAGTCGGAACGAACGTAATTCAAGCATACATAATTCTCACCTACTGTTTGTTTTTAGATTTTATTTCTTTTTTGTATTTATTTCCTCTTTATTTTACCATACGTCTTTCATCTTATACCTGTTTTTTTTTTTAATTTACTGTTTGCTTCTCAACTATTTGTTTCTGGTTTAAATTTTTTTTTTATATGTTTGCTATCTCTCTTTCTCAAATATACGCCTTTCCTCTTGTTATATTTGTTATTTTCTCGTAATTTTACGATGTGGTACTTAACTTACTCTTTCTCCTCTTTCATCGTTTTTATAATGTGCTGTTCGGTAGAGATACATTCACATGTAAGGAAATAGATATCATGGTAATAAATGCTGGAAAGAATGTATCACCTTCTGTATTCTTTTTTCAGCGGGTAGAGTAATAGCATTTTGCATACCTAAAAATATCTGTTGCCTTGTCAAAGCAAATCGTCTTTTGAAGCAAATGCGCAAAAGATTGCGAGGTCAGCTTTTAAGAAGCTGGTTTGAAATATGTGAAATTGTGTTTATGTCTCAAAGTTCTTTGTCCATTATTATATAGAAGAGGGCTGTGTTGCATGGAATGCCTAGTGCCTTGTAAAAGCGATAACATGAAAATGCTTATCTCTTGGGAAATTTTTTTTTTTTTTTTGTTCTTTGTAATTAATTGTTTTAGTTAGATTTTCAGGAGTTTTAAATGCACAACAAAGAAGACAAGAAGCAAGAAATACAACAGACTACAGTTATAGAAATAATTGCCCAAGTAAACCACAATTAAGTTATCATGTGCACTGAGAGTTTTCTCTTGTCGGTTGTTGCTTTTCTAAAGAAAGTGATTAATCTTGTAAACACCACCGACATCATCATTAGGACTAATACTGCAAACATAGCAGTTGGAGGTCATGTTTAGTATGAATATGTTTGAACGAAAGAAGAAGAAAGAGATAAGACGAGATGAGATGATATAAGATAGATGATTAACATATAAATGATGATCATAACAGATTTACGAGAAAGTGAAAATTTACTGTGGCATTTTCTAATGAGATGTTTCTCTTAAGTTTTAGAGGCTATTCGAATCTCTCTCTCTCTCTCTCTCTCTCTCTCTCTCTCTCTCTCTCTCTCTCTCTCTCTCTCTCTCTCTCTCTCCCCATTATTGATGGAGCATAATTCGAGGGCTGTTGCTTCCTGAAGAATGATGGATACAGATATTTTATGCCAGGTAAATGAACATGAATAATAACCTGTCTCTCTACTAAGATAGATACTTGTGGTATGTATGTATATGTATATATATATATATATATATATATATATATATATATATATATATATATATATAAATAATGTATGTGTATACATATATTTGTTTATATATATGTATATATATATATATATATATATATATATATATATATATATATATATATATATATATATATATATATATATATATATATCTTCTCTCTTGTTTTATGAGTGGCTATGGCCAACGAACAGGAAAGAAAAGCAGCCCAAAAACTCTGTAATTAAGCAGGCCGACGTCGTAATTTATCATAACACAACCACCACTAATTGCTCAGATCTGTGTCGTACGTTATAGGTGGAAGATTAAATAACACTAATGATACTCGCGGATTCAGAAAAAGAAATGATTTCACTGAAACTCTAATTCCTGCATGTGCTTATCTATCATTAGTTCTAATGGTTGAAAATGGCAGTAGAAAGAATAGATGTTCATTCGTCGGTAATGAGCGCATGTCTTTCTCCTCGCAGGAAGTATTGCTTGTTGGGATTTGACATCCTGTGGCTTTTTCTCGCTCCTGCAAGGACAGATGAGGAATTGGGATAAAGGAGACTGTGAATTTGATTACAATGTGCTTGTTTATTACTCCTAGAATTATGAGTTATTGTTGTTTATATGAGGAAGAAATTATCTGATATATTTAAACATATGTGTGTGTATATATATATATATATATATATATATATATATATATATATATATATATATATATATATATATATATATATATTATATATTTGTTTATATATGATATTGTGCATATATATAGTGTATATATATATATATATATATATATATATATATATATATATATATATATATATATATATATATATATATATATATATATTATAGAATCCCACAGGAAAGTGACAGGCAGAAGTTCAGTACCAAGCGCTGTCACGATGAGAGCGCTAGGTACTGAGCTTCTGCCTGTCATTTTCTGTGATTCGCTTATATACTGAAGTCACGAGCATCTACTGCGAATTTTTTATGTATGTATATATATATATATATATATATATATATATATATATATATATATATATATATATATATATATATATATATATATATAAAAGGAAAAGACAGTCTGAAAAAAAAGACAGACTTCAGAGAGAGAGAGAGGAGGAGAAGAAGCAGAGAGAGAGAGAGAGAGAGAGAAAAACTACAATTTCACACTCGGCTACTGAGCAAAACCCCGGAACAAAGACCATAGCACACACCCCCGAATCAGGGGCACAATGGCCCGTGGAAAACAGAGAGAGAGAGAGAGAGAGAGAGAGTCTGGTTGTCGAGAAAGCCAGAAGAACTGGGATTAGGGTGAGAAAGGAATGACAGTAGTAGGGGAAGGGGGGAGGCGGGGTGGGGGTTGCGCAGGATCTCCTGTCTACCAGTGGAGGTAGTGTGGAGGGCTGTGATTCTCTCCTGTCCAATATAAGGAAAAGAATTAGTGTTTGAGATTCTCTCATTCATACCTGGAGGGGGAGTTGAAGTATGGTGCCACTGTTCGCATGCCACTTAATTAGGTCTTTTGTTGGGAGTTGGGGGAAATTAGGCCCGCCGTGGGTGTAGGGGGTATCCCTTCCTCGTTTTAGGGACGGGGTGGGGTTAGGTCCTTTTGTGGGGTTGGATTAGTTTGTTTTAGGGGTGATATTGACCTGTGTGAAAATAATATGGAATCCCTTCTCATTATCCAGCTTATACCCGTCACTGCCTATTAATCTCTTTCTATGGAAGTTCTGTTTGCTCGGTGGGTATTAATTTATGGATGCATTGAAAGTGAATTTTAATGAGCATTGGGACCACGTTTGGTGCTGTTTGTGTGTTTGTTTGTTTGTTCAATGTTGACTCCATCACCAGCGCGAACTGAAATTTTTATGTATGAAGTCGAGACGCTTTAGTTTACGTTATTTGAAATTCTATACATCATAGTTTTTCTTTTAAACCTTTAGAATGTCATATGAATATCAGAAATGACCTATGTTTCTGTATTGAAATGGCTGTTCTTTATTACGAACGTAAGGACGGCCACCAGGAATAATAAATATTAAAGAAAGCAGACCCAGTTCGATATATTGACAGTCATTTGAGATATATCTCTGTAAATTCATGTTGAGGATTTCACCGATAACAGATACAAAAGTTTAAGGGAAGATGTCTTTAGCCTTTGAAACTGGAAATTGCACGGGGAAGGTTTATTCATGATCAGGTCATTTAAGTGGAAAATTTGTGACCCTTATTTCGGAATTCCTTAGGTCAGGTCGATATGTGTTAGAAATGCTTTCTTGTATTCGTCCCCCCTCTCTCTCTCTCTCTCTCTCTCCTCTCTTTCTCTCTCTCTCTCTCTCTCTCTCTCTCTCTCTCTCTCTCTCTCTCTCTCTCTCTCTCGGCCCGTGGTAGCAAACGCTGCTGACAAACTAGCATTCGATCGTTGAATCGGAAGAGGGTTGCCAACATGGGCGCTGTCTTTAAATTCCAAGTATGCTTTCCTTGGCCTTAGGTACTTAGTACTGTATGCCCTCATCATCGCCTCCAGCGCGTATGACACAAAGGGCCGCAGCGCTCGTGTATTTCATGTGCTTTATCTTCCACAAATCTCCGCTCATCTCCAGTCTCCCTTCTTATAGTTCTCATCCAAGTAGGTCAGGGTTTTCCCATTCTTCTGGTGCCCAGAGGAGCCCAGCTGATACTATCAGGTGCTGTTCTCCCACGGGTTATGCGAATGACATGTTTAAGCCATCTCCAGATCCTTTTCATCGTCTCCTCTTCCACATATGGAAATACCGTAATATCTCTTATGGTGTCGTATCTAACTCTATCCTTACATGTGACTCCTATTCTTTAATCTTCAGTGGAAAGATTTTTTAAAATACAGTTTGAGTGTCATACCATGAGTCATGGCCATATAGCAGTACAGAGCGTACAAATGTATAATCTTACTTTCTAATGTAGTTTTTGTGTTTGATTTCCAAATCTCATTCGTCCTGCCTATTATTTGAATCGCATTTTGTAGTCTCAGTAAAATCCAACTCAAGACAACCTTGTATCGGGTATAATTTGTTAGATTTATTTTGAGTTCCATCTCATCTCTCTGAAATATGATAATTTATGTTAAGCCAGCTTTGTAAATCTTCTGTTTTGCTAATTAAAATGAGATCATCTGCTTAGGTCTGTTCATTTGCTGTCGTTACTCTACTCTAAACCTTTTCTTCCATCGTCGCTTTTTTTATGATAAAATCTACGAGAAGGGAAAACACAAAGGTGAAATAACATTCCAGTTCAGCACCCCACTATTTACTGCGAATTCACCAATTGAAATCATCCTTGAATGAGTCGATGCCAAGTTGATGTTGAACGAGGTCTTGTCAAGTATTATTTACCAAGGTAAGTGCGGTAAATGGTTCGTGACTAGAACATCTCAGTAATACCTGTCTTTACTTTCGGTCTCTTCGAAAATTGTGTTCACAGTGTTTGCGCTAAATGGGAGCGTTTTCCCGTCTTGCTTGTGTCACCATCAAAGGGAAAGAATTAAATAATGAGAACGAAGCATAGTATGGCTGTATGTGTCTCTGAGGGGTGTCACTTGAAAATTTTTTGAAAATGTACAAATAGGTTATAACTTCAGGATTTATCGTGATGGAAAAGTTAGGATTTTATTCGTAAAGTCAGAGGAAAGGTTAGATTCATGCTGAAGGTTATATTTTAAGCAGCCAATTAAAATTTTGAGAACTTGTTCGAGTATTATTAAACACCATCACGGACGTGATTATGAAATGACAATTGCACTTCATCATCGTAGTGGTATTATTATCTGTAATTAGCATAAGAAGCCAAGCCAGCCAGATTTTTTAAAGTTATTGTTGTCGTGGATTTTCATTCCAGTTTTTATATATTTTTATTTGTTTGGGAATGATGAGGATGCTCAGTAATCACTTTGGGAATAGCTTCTTTTTAAAATGGCAAATACAGTACTGAGGGTGCACAGTAGACATTACTTGACGTTCCTTCGGCACTTAGCTGCAACCCCTTTTATTCCTTTTACTGCACCTCCGTTCATATTATCTTTCTTCCGTCTTTCCATCCTCTCCTGACAATTATTTCGTAGTGCAACTGCGAAGTCTTCCTCCTGTTACACATTACTTCTGTACTTCTCAATTCACTTTCAGCTCTGAATGACCTCATAGGTCCCAGCGCTTGGACTTTTCCCTAGATTTTATATTCCAATTCCAGTACAGTACTGAGGACCCACAGTACCGTACCGTATTTTTTATGATGTTTTCATTTATGATTTTTAAAAAAATCTAGCCCATACGATTTGATTCTGTTTGTTACGCATTAAAGAGACACGTATTGTTTTCGTCGTAAACCAGGCTTTTGCGTAAACCACTATATTATGTTAATCTTGAATGATTTAGGGATTTAGTATCTCCCTTTGATTTCATGTCAGTTTTTCAAATAATCAAATTATTATTGCGTACATTTTAGTGCTGGTATGAGGTTTGTTGTTTGTACAAGAATAATAAGATAAATGCGCATATTTTAATGATGGTAACTAATTTGATATTTTTGCATAATAATCAAAGTTACTGCGTGGCATCTAATCACGGTAACCAGAATGATATTTCAGGACTCTTTTCCCAATTCGAGTAATTTTTGTTTATTTTGTTAATGTTGAAAAGGACGGTCTAGCTAATTGGGGATTTTTTGAAATATATTAATTCATTTGTAATTTTTAAAGCGAATTTGCATTTGTATGTGAAATGTTTTTGTGATTGTGTCTCCTTACAATTCCTAGGTTGACCTTAGTTTGATATGTATTATGTAATGGTATTCTTTATTAACTTTTCTAATATTTTTTTTGGAATATATATATATATATATATATATATATATATATATATATATATATATATATATATATATATATATATATATATATATATATATATATATATATATATATATGTATTTGTATATACACTGTCGTATGTGCGTTTGTTTTCGTTAGCTCACATCAAGAGGTTGGAGGTGTACATATGTAGTATATTTGAGGATTGTTATATATATAAAGTTTTCGAATATATAAGTGATAGCTTTCTGGATACTCTTTGTCCATTTTCATTTCGTACTTGAATACTACAGATATTTCACCTAACTATGAAGAACATTATAATTAAAATAAGCAGTATATACAATATATATATATTCGCACAACTTCTTAGGGTTATAGTTTCATAGGCAACCCTGGAGCAAAAAGAAAAAGTGTTGCCTCTGTTTTTACTTTTTCCTACAAGGGATAAACTTGCTGTTTTTAAAGCAAGCATGGAGTTTATTAGTAAGAGCTTTTTTTTTTACAATGAGTTTTAATAACCGAATTCATTCTCGTTTTCATATCATTCTTGAAAGTCGTTTATTTCTTATTTGAATATGCTAAGATTATAATATAGAAATTGTTTCTGCAACAAAATTTTTATAGTGGTTTATTTCTGTAAAAACTTAGATGAAAACCTCGACTGTAATTGTACGTAACTGCTTCAGTATATTATCATGCGGTAATGATTTGCATGTGGCGAACGTGAAATGCAATGTAAATCAATCCAGTTTTTTCATTTACCACTTCTTGCTCTCTTTCTTTCATGAAAGCTTGCACTGTAAACTGATGCAAGCAGAATATTAAACTTATTTGTTAATTATTGAAGTAATTATATTTTCAATTAATATCAGTGGCTGAACGGTAAAAAACTATTTGCTGAACGTTGTCTGATTTGATATGTTTTTGTGTCGTTTTTGTGTCGTACAAAAGAAATGTGTATGAGGCCTATTTTATATACCATTGTTTCTCGCCTTTCCTCTCCTCCCTGTCGGTCGAAAAGTTGTGTTTGTGTAGGCTTACTATCGGTCTACTTTCGTGCTTTTTTTTCCTTTCTGTTTAATCTTAGGAAAATCTAGCTCAAGTCGAGTCTAGATTACAGCAGATTATGCGGTTTATAGCGCAGCGTCCTGTGGAGGAGTTATAGCTTAGGCCTCGGCTTGTTTTATTTTTTCTTTGGCTTTCTTAGTTTCTATTTGGAGTTGCTTTTTCTCCTTTTTAACGCATTCTCGTTAATTTTTGCCTAGGATCCGGTGTCCATGGCCAATATTGTCATTTCAACGCAACGAGTAGAAGTAATAATGTATAGCAGATGTTAATTACGGATGCATCCAAAAGCGTCAGAAACCAGTTTGCGTGCGCTCGCTCGTTCAGGAGTGCACATTCATTGAATGCGCGAGAAAGAATGTGCAAATCTCTCCAGGAGAAACCCGAAGAAAATTTCCCATTTAAGAAACGCAAGCAAAAGTCTGTTGTAGAAAACAAGAAAATCTGTGGAGTGTCGTGTTTGTGAATGCCTTGTGTCCAAAGCCTGACTGTTATCGTCGTCTCTTGCCCTGTTCTCCCGGGCGAGTGATGAATACACACACACACACACACACACACACACACACAGTCTGTGGATGTATATGTTCTGTCGCCAGGAGGAGAAGAAGGTTCCTAGGCCGGGCCTAGATAAAGGGCGGTACTATAGAAGGGATTGTGGTTTGTGGGGACAAAGGGTGGGGGATTGGGGTGGATAGTTGGGGAGGTGGGGATGGATAGGCAGCTGAAAAAGAATGGCATTATGCACTAACCTTCGCCTCTAGAGTGTTTGGGGAGTCCTTGTATCTTCAGAGAATAAGAAGGGGGTCTCTCTTGTGGGGGGTGGGGGTAGATGGGAGGAGAGGGGCAGAGAAGCCGGAATTGTTTATATGGTAGTAACTTCTAGAAAGTTTTTTTTTTTTTCACCCTCGGAGGAGGTGCGCATATATGGATGCACACGTTTCCAATTTCTTCTATGTCTGGGTTTTATGTACAGTTCGGTAGGCGGGCGTCTCTAGAACGAGATTTGATGTGCAAACATTGCTTGTTGGAGGAGCCAAGCCCCCTCGGCGCGAGATAGGTGAAAACTTCACTTGCATAAGTGGTACTTTGCGAGTTTAGGAAGTGTTAGTTTTGGAGAGAGAGAGAGAGAGAGAGAGAGAGAGAGAGAGAGAGAGAGAGAGAGAGAGAGAGAGAGAGAATCTGCTACTTTGTTAAGGGTGACCCTACTCCGGGCAACGGATATTGTTGTTGGGCAGGAAGGGAAGGGAAGAAAATCTGAAGAAAAACGAATAATATAAGACCTTGAGTCTTCATCCTTTCGGGCAGTAAATCATCTCTCTCTCTCTCTCTCTCTCTCTCTCTCTCTCTCTCTCTCTCTCTCTCTCTCTACGTTTGTCTGAGGAAATATGCAGTCGTGTGTGTGTGCTTACATGCTTGCATAGAAGATGTTTGTAATTTTGTTCTTGATCATGCACGATTTTGCATTATACCTTCTTTTGTAATTTGTGGTTATGGATGAAAAGGGATTACAGCAAGAGTGCTTGCATGAAAGTATTCACGATGGAAAGGATACTTGTTTGTCTCTCATTTTTCAGTGGTAGAACAATACATTTATGAAGCCTTGTGATATTTTACGGTTACTTTTACGCATACATGATACATTCACATTATTAATTGGTCTTGCATGACTGCAATAGGAACTTTGATTTTTCGTTTCGTAAGGATTATGTAAAACTAATATTTTGGCCTTTTACTTATGATCTTCAACGACTTTTATGATACCGTCAACGATGTGGTTACTCATTAGCATCGAAAGAGAGCTGTAGGCTTATAGGCCTGTAGGCTTACAGTTAATTTCTAAATCAAGCCCTTGTGAAGGCTTTCCGCGTCAGGGGGCTTCTGGTCTGTGTTTAGTAACCACAGGGGGAAGGAACAGCTTATTTGCGCATTGTCAGTCTTTGTTGAGGTGATGTATACACGTTCATCCTTGTGGTTCCTCGTTGTATACGTAACCAGAGTCCTCGCTCACTTTTAGTATACAGGCCGTAAAGGCACCGTAAACAAAGTATAAACAGGGCCGTAAACCTTATAGAAACAGGGCGGACTCGAGCGACAGAACTCCTCTGCAATCCATCAAGTGGGTGAAACGGATGAGAATAACAAAAGTCCTTGTGCTCGTGGTTGCTGTGAGGGAAGACCGTGGTTTTCCTTGTGTGTGTGTGTGTGCACGCGCGCGCGCCCCAGCTTGTGTGTCAAATGGAAATGTCCCCCCCCCCCTTCACCACCCGCTGTTAAAATGGAAGGGTGACTCAAAAACTCGTTGGGTCCGGTAATGAAAGATGGTAATCTTGACCGAACAATGGTAAATGGGACTTCAGGGGGAAATTGTTGGCACTGTTTCGCCAGATTTTCGGTCGTAAAATGAAATTTCATCGACAGGCCGTACGTCTGTCTCCAGGAAGTTGCCTTTTGACTTTGGCTGTATAAAAGTCAGCTGACCGCGTGCCAGTTGTCGGTTTTTTCCAGCCACGACTTCCGAATTGACAAAGTATTAACCCACTGGAGCAACGTAATAATAAAATCATGACGAATTTGGTTGCATAGATGCATATATATATCTCACTGACTGGCAGCTTCCTAATAAAATTTTGGCACATCAGGAAGTCAGTGACATTATATATACACATGTATGTATATATAAAATAGTGACAGAAATATAGCACTCTCAACTACTTGACAAAATAATATTTTTTGAAAGTTCTATTTACATATATACCCATATATATATATGTCTGTATATTTATGTATTTGGCGTCAACTACTGGATGTGTGTATAGTATATCACATGGATTACAGTCAGTTTGTTAATAGAACTTTCAAAAAATATTTTATCAAGTAGTTGAGAGTATTATATTTTGTCACTATTTTTAACCGAGTTATTGAAGCAACCTCATATCTGTCAAACGTTTTTTTTTCACTGCTACCGAGTGTAGTGTATTTTTTTTGAGGTTTATTAGCAGGTTGTAGAGAGTCCTTTATATCGTGTGAATAGCTGTCTATGTTATTGGGACGACTTTATTTTTGCAATTTGGAAGGAAATGTAATTTGAATAGTTTTCTGAGTGTTATTTTTGTAAAAACGAAGGAACAGCAATCTGAATAGTTTTGTCAGTGTTATTGGAGAGATTTTATTTTTGTAATAACGAAGGAACTGTAATGAGAGTGGTTTTGTCAGTGTTATTGGAAAGATTATTTTTTATAAAAACGAAGGGATAGTAATCTGAATAGTTTTGTCAGTGTTACTGGGGAGATGTTATTCTTGTTAAAACGAAGGAAAATTAATCTGGCTGTCGAGAGAATTTTAAACCAGCTGAATAAAATTATAATAAAAACATGGCGACGTCCAATCACATTTGCAGAAAAGAAAACCCCCAACCAGGCCTTTGCTCTTCGGCCTTCTATCGACACATTTCATCTACGTCAGCTGATCCTACTGTCATCCGAACCGTCAACTGATCATCTTCATTCAACTTGTTGACAGGCTCCGCCTGTCTCTTTGTCCCCTGGGATGGATGCCACAGGTGCCGGGGGCTGGGGCCCGGTGGGTTTAGCAAGGGGCGTTCTGTCTCTGCTTGGGTTAAAGGAAGACAGTTGAACGCGTCTATGTATAACTTTGGACGACTGTGTAGATGCAACAGTAGGAGAGTTAAACGGACTTTATAGAGCTTTATGTAGATTTCTGAGAGGAGTAAAAGGAATCTTGGGAGGGTTTTGTAGTTATGTGATTGGACTTTATAGGGCCTTATATATTTGTAGAAACATTTAAACCTGGGTTTTTATTGTTGTATTAGGTTATTGTTGTGAGTATTTATGATAGTGGAATCAGTGTACGTACTAATGAACGGTTTTATGAGGTCATGAGTGATGTAATTTTTATGTTTAATTAACTTTTCTATCTTTTGGCGCAGTTGTGGTCTTTGGGTAATTTTTAAATTTTTTTTTTTTTCGATTTCATTCATTTTTCCTTTTCGCATGAGCGCTGCTTCTGAACATTTTCGGAAACCTAAACGAAGTATATTTTTACAAGTTATACTTATCGAACGTATCGTATTTCCTCACAGACATCAGTAACCTTTTCTCGAGCTTTGTGTGAAGAGAGAAATGGGCTCAGAGGTGTTGAGTGACGTTTTACAGGCACTCAGACATTGTTTTCGTCAAGTTCGAACCTCATTCTTTAAGTTCAAGGCATTTCTCTGTATAAACACGGTTATTTTTTCCGTTGCTTTATAACTCCGTATGGTTGATTTATTATTTTAAGGGTAGTCCAGTAATGGATTGTGTGTAAGAGGGCCGAAGCGTCGCCAATAATGCAATTATTTGTTGATGCATATATATCACACTTACACCGGTATACTGTATATATACATATATATATATATATATATATATATATATATATATATATATATATATATATATATATATATGTGTGTGTGTGTGTATATATATAATAGATAGATTTATTATATTGCCCTCAAGAGAGACAGGGCAAAATGAGATCTAATACAAGTACAAATAAATGCAGGATTCCTTCTT
The DNA here is from genome assembly GCF_040412425.1 of Macrobrachium rosenbergii. Lineage (NCBI taxonomy): Eukaryota > Metazoa > Arthropoda > Malacostraca > Decapoda > Palaemonidae > Macrobrachium > Macrobrachium rosenbergii. The sequence continues at coordinate 20,468,540 of NC_089750.1, forward strand.
AAACACTCAAACTATATATATATATATATATATATATATATATATATATATATATATATATATATATATATATATATATATATATATTTATATGTATATGTATAATGTATTTCTATATATATATATATATATATATATATATATATATATATATATATATATATATATATATATGTAGTGTTTTCCTTAAAAACCAGTTCTCCATTTATTTGTATTTGTGTTTAATTTCTAGTTGGCCCTGTCTCCCATGAGGGCATTGGAAGGTGGTTTAATCTTTTCTTTTCCAGGAGCCTTGAGGTTCGGAGATTCGCCGGTTTAAACTCTGAATGTTGTTGTCCATCGTAGAAAAATGTCCCACCAATATTTTTGAAGCCGTTGATTTTATTAGCCTGATGAGAAGTCGGCACAGCAACCTGGTCTCTGGGGGGTTGGCGGGGGTTGGGGCGGATTGGGGTGGAAACGAACGTGAATTTTATTTTGATCTTTTTTCTTTACTGATCCCGGGATATATTTTTTTTTCCATATTTTTGCGGACTTCTCATCTATTTTCCAATATTTCATCTTTGTTGGATTCATACTGTTCAGAATTCGATTTTTTTTTTTTTTAGGAATTTCTTTTTCATTTAAATCGAGCGGGTTATGAAGTATATTTTTTTTTGTAACGGATAGATCTGGTTCACATAGGCGTGGGAATTTCATTGTCAGATATAATAGATTTTATAAGTGTGTATTTTATGTTTCAGGTAAAATAAAAGTTTTATCTTTATCGCTTTTGTAGTTTGGCTCCTTTATTATATATATATATATATATATATATATATATATATATATATATATATATATATATATATATATTTATTAATTTATTTACGTTATATATATATATATATATATATATATATATATATATATATATATATATATATATATATATATATATATATATATATATATATATATATATATATATATATATATATATATATATATATTATATATATATATATATATATATATATATATATTATATATATATATATATATATATATATATATATATATATATATATATATATATATATATATATATATGTGTGTGTGTGTGTGTGTGTGTGTGTGTGTGTTTTGGTAAAGTTATTAAGTAATCGGTAACTGATAAAAAGTAATAATTTTATCAAACAGTCTTGATAGAATAGGAAGCCATAACGCTTAAGGAAACGTTATTTCTTCGCACCTTCCACTTATAGGGTATGGAACTCTCTATCCATCCTTTGTGCTTCCAGAATACTTTTTTTCCAACATTCTGCCCAGCGTTGACCGACTTGGGTTTTTTGGGGCAGCTGTACCCTTCTTGTCTTGTGCTCCAAGAACTAAAAGATTTTCATGTTTTATTAACATTAAACGAAGAGCCTTTCTTTGGTATTTTTCTGTTAGTAAGAGCAACCACTAACTAAACAGAATAAAGTCTCATAAAATTATTATTGTTATTAAGTCAGTCGTGTTTTCAAGCGAGTTGACATCGCCGACGACAAAAGATGCCAACAGGGTTGAGATCTCTTGACAGGTCAAAGGAGAAGCCGCACGTGGATTCTGATGGAAGTCGGGACAGGGGGTGTAAAGGGAAAGGGGCGTGCTAAGATTCAGGGAATGGGGAAAGGGAATTGTGAAAGGGAAGGGGGATGGGGTATGGGGCAGGGGGGAGGGTAAGGGGGCAACAAAGGAAGACAGCGAGGCGCAAAGATGGAGCCGCCAGAGGAAACAAAACAAAATGGCTCTTCACTTTGAAACGTATATTCCCTTTCATGTTTGCGAAGAGAATGGATTGTTGTTTTTGTTGTTGTTTAAATGGTGATGGAATTTCTTTTCTTCTTTTTTTGTGTGTCTTCTTTGTGCGTGTTTTTTCCCTTTTGCACAGTGGAGAAGGATTTGTTCCGAGGGGGAATGGGACAAGGTGGAGGGGGTTTGGGGAAGGGGTCCTTGGTAAAGGGGTACCAGGTGGGCGATTTAGCCTTTTCTTCTGGAGTGTTGAGGACTTTTCATTTTTGTTATGGCTGTTTTGTTTATTTGTAGTATTTGTTTTTGTGAGTGTTGAAAGAATTAGGGCTTCTTCAAATCTGCGAATGGTGATAATGCAAATTCATTTTTCACGATTTATTTTGAGCCTTTTCTGGTCTGGACGATTTCTTTTTATTCTGTTCACCGCATTTGATATTAAAAATTAAAGATGATGGGTGCTCTTTGTGGTTTATTAGTGACGTAGTTGCATCTCTCGGTAAGTATGCAGAGCAGCTTCAACTTCCCTGACTACCCCTTTAATTATGGACTTCCAGTGTTGTGTCCATTATCTATGGATTTTCACTCACTTCTCGATTTTAACGTCCTTTATTTATGGAACTGGTGTCTTATTTAGGATTTTCCGTTTCCCTTGTTTCTAAGGGTCCTGTGTCCCTGCCCCCCTCTGTATTTCTGGTCTCCCTAAGTATACCCTAGTTTAACCAGACCACTGAGCTGATTAACAGCTCTCCTAGGGCTGGCCCGAAGGATTAGATTTATTTTACGTGGCTGAGAACCAATTGGTTACCTAGCAACGGGACTTACAGCATATTGTGGAATCCGAACCACATTATAACGAGAAATGAATTTCTATCGCCAGAAATAAATTTCTCTAATAACTTGTAAACTTCTAGTCCAAAACTTACATGGGAATTCAGTCTCCTTTACATTTGTACTTTCAGTCTCCCTTGTAAATTTCAAGTCTTTATAACTTTTGAACTTAGCCTCCTTTCAAAATTTATACTCTTCCTTGCTAATGGAATTCGTCTCCCTTCCTCTTAATTCTCATGTATACTTTACTTTTAAGCTACCAGTTTTTCGAACTTATGGAATTTGGGCTGCCTTATTTCAAAATTTCCAGTTTACCTTACATACGGAAATACAGTCTCCCTTATTCTAAATTTCCAGTCTCCTTTACATACGGAAATCCAGTCACCCTTATTCTAAATTTCCAGTCTCTCTTATTCTAAATTTCCAGTCACCCTTATTCTAAATTTCCAGTCTCCCTTATTCTAAATTTCCAGTCACCCTTATTCTAAATTTCCAGTCTCCCTTATTCTAAATTTCCAGTCTCCCTTATTCTAAATTTCCAGTCACCCTTATTCTAAATTTCCAGTCACCCTTATTCTAAATTTCCAGTCTCCCTTATTCTAAATTTCCAGTCTCCCTTATATACTGAAATCCAGTATCAATTTAAATTTCCAGTCTCTCTTACTTTCAGACTTTCAGTTTCAGATTATCAGTCTCCCTTACATCCAAGCTTCCAGTTTTACCTAGCCACTTCTAAACTTATTTCATGTCCTCCTAATGAAGAAATGTCCCCCTAATGAAGACTCCAGACTCTATGATTTTCTTAAGTTGAACATCTCAGACCGTATGCTGAAGAAATTGACCGTAAACCTGTCCCAACTATCTGGGATGGTACAAGAGAGACCCAGTGTTTTGTACAGAGTATATATCATATCGTCAGTGTTGTTTTCCGGTTTGTTGGCGAGATAGGCGAGTCTGACTTTGAAATGCTTCAATTATATTTTTAAAGGAGAAGGGAACCTTTCGATAGTGGAATACGATGCTGCGATTGGTTTTGTAGGAAGACGCCTGGTTTGTTGTTTTTGTTTACGTATTTTTAGACATCTGCTTTGTTATCAGTATAAAAATAATAACTGTAATATACTTTTACCCAATTATTTAGTTTTTCAGACTAGAGTAATTTATATATGTTGGCAAAGTTCTAATTATCGTACGTAAAAGGTTTAAGTCATCCGGCAGTTGTTCATAGAAATGGTATTACAGAATTTAATATGTATGGTTGTTGCTTTCTAACTTACACGAACCAAAACATGACATTATAGGACACTGTTCGTTGAGAGAATATTGTTCGCGTATTGCAGTCACATTTATCGATTTACCGTAATATATATAATATATATATATATATATATATATATATATATATATATATATATATATATATATAATATATTTTAATATAATTATAACACATGAGACACAACACACATATTCAGTATATGTACATATATATATATATATATATATATATATATATATATATATATATATATATATATATATATATATATATATATATATATATATATATGTGTGTGTGTGTGTAGTGTTACACTGTGTGTGTGTAGTGTTATATCATCACTTTGAGCTTACTGTCCCCTTTATTTCAGTTTTCCTTAGATTTATTTCCATAATCTTTAAATATATGATGCATTCTATGATGGAAGCTTCGTAAATTTTTTTGAATTTTGATGATTAAGGCAGTAGTATATGGAGATTCTAATTATATCAATGTTTTTAGCATTACTCCAATCTAACCCATGTCTTTCATTATTTACCGCAGTCTCCATCAACAAAAATCTGCTTCATTTTGGGCTAATTTTTACATATTAATTGGGAATACCATATTGCTGCAAAGGCCTTCCATAATATTGCTCTGAGGAGTGTGTCAGATGCCTTCTTGTAATTAACAGAAAGTCACCTGAAGGGGATATCAAAATTACATATAATGCCGCACAGTTTCTCTGAATATGAATGTTTGGTACGTGCAACTCCTGCCCTTTCTAAAACAGCTTGGTCATCTAAGCATTTTATCAGTTTCTTTCCTTCACCTTTTGAGGAGAGGCATACGGAATATTTTCCTCGCGACCCACTTAAAATAGTGGTTCTGTAATGACCACATGTAGACAAGTCACCTTTCTTTAGTAACTTTGCTTTTACTCAGTACCCTGTCATCGACTTTCTGTGCTCATTCAGCATTCTGAGAAATGTTAGTATACGACGTGGCATATCAGTTTCGTCTACAGTCACTTCTACTGTACATGCAATCTTTTATAGTCCGGTGCTTGACATCAGTTAGGTTTCCTTCTAACCGGTTCTGCTTCAAAAACTGTAAATTTATTTACCAGCTTACTCAGGGCTACAACTGCTTCTGTTATATAAATCAGATTATCACCCTCATTTATCTTGTTCACAATCTGCCACATACACACACACACACACACACACACATATATATATATATATATATATATATATATATATATATATATATATATATATATAATATATATATATAAATTATATATATATATATATATATATATATATATATATATATATATATATATATATATATATATATATATATAATATATATATAATTTATATATTATATATAGTATGGAGTGTTTGTGTTGACGCTAAGTGCAAGAATGTAATATAATTTATGGATTAATTTATGGATGTTGAATGCAATGTATATACCTTTTGCAAATCTCTCTCTCTCTCTCTCTCTCTCTCTCTCTCTCTCTCTCTCTCTCTCTCTCTCTCTCTCTCTCCAAATCTTTGTCCATTATCCGCGTAATTCCTTCGCCCCATCCTTCCCGTGTGACTTTTCCATTGTTTGCCATGTTTTAGTCATTCGCATTTTGTCATTCCCCTTTTGGCCGGGAGTGTTTCATGCAGAGATTTTGAACGTTTGTCGGCCCCTCCTGTATTTTGTTTTCTTCTCTCTATCTCTTTTTCCCTCCTCTCTTTTTTTATTTTTCACTGCCACTCTAATCCTTTTCACCTGTCGCCTTTTCTTTTAGCAAAGCTATACCGCATTTTCATTGTCCTTTTTTCTGAAAACATTCCGTTTCTCTTTTCATTTTAATTTTCTTTTTTTTTTCTGTTACAGATTTTGTTCCTATAGGTGTTATTTAAATTTCTCTGGCTTTACTCATCCGTGTTTTTCATTTGTTTCTCCTTTTTCTTTGAAGTGAATACATCAGCTCAGATTTTCACGCTGTTGATTGGTCCGGTCGTCAGGATTGGGTTACAGTGGAAATTATACAAGCGGTGGAAATGTATAAATGTATAAAGGTCGCGTTCTCGACACCACTGTGTGTATGGATATGATAAATGCTGGAAAATGTTTGCACGGAAAGGGAATATGTGTATGTGTATGCCGAATTATATTATGTATACATATTGCAGAAAAAAAATTGTTTGCGCGCTATATGAATATGTTTAAATGCGTGCATTTTTGTGGATTAATTGGCGTGATATTGATTTATGTTGTGCACAGCATAATAAGTGCAGAAAAATTGTTTGAATGACCCATGAATATGTGTATGTGCATTTAAGTGAGTATGTTTTTTTAAAGAGCATAAAAGATGAATTCGGTGCGTATTTAGTGGAGTATTGTTTTTCCCAGATTGAATTTTAATTAATAGTCCTGCCATGGTTAGCTACATTCATTTCTTTGAGTGTTGTAGATGAATTAACTGTAGTTTTAGCGAGTTTTAACATTTCCCTTTTCTGGTGACTTCCGCTCTATTCTTGTACTGCCATTATTGTTGCTATTTATAATTTGTTCAGTTCTTTCGAGAATTCTGTTTGGCTAGCCCTGTGTCTAAGAATAACATTTAAAGAAATAATAATGAATATGCAGAGCAGTAAGAACGAAGAGACACAGGTGTATTTGACACAACCACGACCAGCTGTTTTTCCTTGAATAAAGACGGAAATACAATACTTTATACAATACTATTAACAATTTTGTTTATGGTATACTTTCTGCCAGTTGAGCTTTTATCGCAAAATAAGATTTACTACAGAACGCTTTGTGGTCATGTTAGCATTTGTAATAAATGTACCGTTTATGTATGGTTTGATGTAGGCTAACATAAAACTTCACCCATACCTACGTTGACTTTGAAAATTTAAAACATTCTTGAAAATGAAAATAATGTTGAGATGGTAATGCTTTATAGATTATTCAGTGTTGGAAATAATAGGTTTTAATTTTATTTTGTTAGTTACTATACAACATGATAATGAATTTGAAATGTTTCAAAAATACATATATATTACTTACAATTTTTGTTGTGTTTACGTTGGTATCGGGGTTGGTTAGTTCATCATCTCTCTCTCTCTCTCTCTCTCTCTCTCTCTCTCTCTCTCTCTCTCTCTCTCTCTCTCTCTCTCTCTCTCTCTCACACTTGAATTTATTAAATTTTTATAATCTTTGTTTTTGTTTGAGTACCAAAGACTATTATTCTCTTGCTCCAAAATAGATCATTCTCTCATTGAATATTTTATTTCTAGGTTCTAATGATTTTTATCTCATTTCTTTCAGGTAAGTCGCACTGAACCTCACCCTCTTCCGACCAGCATCCTAACAGCGTTTTTGCAGCGGTAAGCATCATCATCATCATCATCATCATCATCATCATGGTAGTGCTTGAAAAGTCATCGTCATCACCATCTTCTTCAGCATCATCGTTATTATCATCATCCACAAGAGAGCTTGAAATTTCAATTCCGTAGGTGCGGTTTGGTCCCGCACAGAGTCAGTCGTATTTGATTGACGTCACAGATCCTCACGCGTGACCTTTGCTGTAAATTTGATACTCATTCATTCTTTTATTTATTTAAACCTCTGAAGAAACAAGAAGAAAAAATTGTCTCCATCCCCCCTCCCCATCACTTTTCACAAAACAGCGTCGAGGGTTCTGGTTTCGGAGGTTTCGTTCAAATGTTGTTTCTTTTTAAATATTTATTAGACAAAGAAATAGGGGTATAAATATTGCGTATATTCTGCACTGAGTATTTGATATAAACGTTCGGTAAATTGGCTTGGAAATGTGAAATTAAAATGACTACTCTGTTACCTGTATTTCTCATTCGAAATTCTTGCATCTGCGTCTCCCATTGGGAAGGCTTAATAATTTCATGTTCATTCCATCGAAGAGAATCTCCCTTGCTTCCGTAAGCTTGTGCGTCGCTTTGAGCCGTGAACATTTCCTTGTAATCGTTGTGCGTTTTGATTTGATGAATCTTATATTTTGATGTTAGATTGATTTACGTAAATGGATGTCGCAACTACCGGGTTCATTAAAGATAGCGTATCTTTTGCTCATTTTGCTTTACTCGGCAATCGCAGTTGCCTGTTATTTATTGGCCCTTATCTCACAAGAGTATCTCTCAACAACATAATGGTTACTGATTAATAGTATCTAACTTCACAAGAGCGAAATTTTCACAAATAAATATAATTTAGAAATTTTTTTTTGCAAGCAGTATTTCGCAACAGCAGAATTATTACAATTAGACACTAGCTTATTTCGTTAAATGATTGAACGTAAGTATTAGTTTATTTCAGAGCACGTAAGTATTAGTTTATTTCAGAGCAGCAGAATAGTTATTAGAGGCTAGCTTTGAATTGAAAAATGTCAGCGAAGCCTAGACAGTTCTCTGTTGATAATGGATGGCAGTTTATACAGAACGCTGTAAGTCATGTTAGCCTAATGACAGCTTATGGGGGCGAACAAACATCAGGCGTCTTGATGGGTTTTGAAAGTTTTCCCAGACGTGAGTCAGACAATAATGATCCAGTGAAATAAGTGACAAAAGACGCCAAGACAAAGGGAAGCTTGATGGGTTCTCCATCAGAATCCTTTTCTTCGATATACAGACAGTGGGTTCGTGTTACCCCAAATGCATTTGCCAAATTAACCTTCGGAAGTGCTTTTGACGAACCAGAGACGAAAAAGGCTTTTGATGAACCACGCTTCCAAGAGTATATTTGACGAGCCACATGTCCTGACCTTTATTATAAAATTTTGCGGGCAGGCACTAATTTAGCTTTTGGCAAAGATAATTCCTAAAAACACTATACAAATCAAACGCGATTTGACACACCTTTGGGGTGGCTGGGGCAATACAGGTGAACAAAGACAGTAAAGGTTCATTTCTCGGCGTGTTAATGTATTATAAGGGCTTACTGAAAAGTAACCTCTAACAGGGGGTGTGGTGTAATGAGAATTGAGAACCTTTTATTAGTATTCAAACATCGTACGATGTGGGAGTGCTATTTTAAAAAATGGATGTGATTTCACGTATAAAAGGTGCCTAACCTAATTTAACAAATGGATGTGATTTCACTTATAAAGGGTGCTTAACTATCGCCCTTTGTTTCTCTTTTATGTAATTTTACCTTAAAAAGTAGATAGCCTTTGGTGAAGGCTGTTATTAGCTCTTCATATGGAAGGAATGAAGCCGTGCCATACGACCAGCGACTTGCAGATTCGATTTTTCGTGTGATTCATGATCGATCATTGCTGCTTCCTGTTCAGATTTCCTGGAGTATAGGACAGTTATGTAATAATTGGTGCTTTAAATTTTGGGTTTGTGATGATTTTTTCTCTTATTATTGTTGCAACAATAGGGATTTTCATTTTTAAGTCTAGGCATCAACATTAATATTACAACTGGAAATACAGGTAGCCTTAAGGTATTTGCCGTTATGACTTTGAAAGTAAAGAACTTTATTCCACTTGATTTTGCAGCTAGGAAAAAAAAAAAGTTGACTTTTATGCTTTGGCAAATATGGAAACGTTGGCCAGTCGCATTTTGGAATGACAAAATTGTTGCCCTTCATGAATTAGTGTTTACCCTCATGATTTTCCGGACTGCCAGAATTTTACCCCAGTGATTTTACGGCCGTTAATATTTTTGCCCTCTTGATTTGAGGGCCCTGAAAAATTCTCGCCATTGTGATTTTGCGGCTGTAAAACTTGAGTCCTGATTTGGGTGGCTGTGCTGCATATGCGGAAAATGATCAAGTTTCAAAGGGTGATGTGGCAGTCTTCTCCTGTGTGTTAAATCAAGTACCATCAGGTCGTTGTCATGGCAACGGAAAGGACGTGACCTGCCTTCAGGGACTGTGAATTTAATACTGCATCATCCTTTCTTTTTTTTTATTTTCTTCACTTCCCCACTTCCAGAATTCATAACCATTGGGATTTTACCATTTTTCTCTTTTCTTGGGGGTCAGAGTCCTTCGGTTTTTATCCTTTCTCTCTTCCCTCCCTTTTTAGATCTGGCTTTATCTTGACAATCCCGTGATGTATCTTTACTCGAGTGTTTTATCCTCTTGCAGGGAAATGGGGGAAAAAATTCTGAAGGGAGCCCGTAAGGAGGTTCATCCATGAAATTTATTAAGTTATTGTAGTTTTTCGTCGTTTAAAGTGCTAGAAAATATTCATACTGGCTTTTGGGGAATTACGAAGTATAGCCCCTTGTAACGATCTTACAGTAGTGTTTATTAAGCATTTGCGTGTTTCAAATCTTCTTATAATAAAACCCGCGCATGTTGCCAGAGTCTCGGCTTTGCAACAGAAGTCACGTTATACCGCTATTGCAGAGAACAGGACACCTGAAACAATCCCCCCCCCCACCGCTCTTTTAGCGGTATGGTAAATGTGTAGCTGGTTACATCTGGCATTTTTTCACTAAGTTTACCGAGGAGAGCGGAGAAGCCTGTTAGAATTAAGAAGATAAAAAGGGACATTCTTACAACGGCAGATCGTCTTAGATGCAGATTTTTGCATATTACCTTCGGCGCAATATGCCCGAAGCATGTTCGGTTTTTTATCGAATTTTGGATTTTTCCCCCTTAGGTTATGGTAGGCGAGCGGCTATTTTGCCATTCTTATGGAACGAAAATGCAAATTTGATGAGCGAGGTAGGCAGCTGAGTTTAATTAAATCCCCCCCTCCCCCTTCTTCCTTCTTTCCCCTACCCTTTCCCTTTTCCCCCTACCCTTTCCCCTCGTCTTTTTTTTCACCTCCCAAGTTATCCGGTCTGAAGTCAATAAATGCTTGGCCGCGCTGGTCGGATGTTACGGCAGATAACGGGTTTTCTAAAACCGCTGTTTTACGATTGAATATTAATTTATTATCGCCACTCGCCGGCTTAATGCTCTTCAAGGGACTGCTTCTACAAACACGATGAATGAACCTATATGCAAACACAGTTCCACTTAAGGGCCTTATCTGGTCGGTCGTGCCGGCAATATCGACCCTACGAGCTCACGTGGGTTGTCACTTTGCTGTGGCGCTTTCATTGGCTTCTAATTAGGGGGGTTTTGGTGATTGTAAACTGGGGAGAAAAGGGGGGGAGGGGAGGCGGGGTTTGGTATCCGATGCATAGATTACGCTTTCTGATAATGTATATTCATGGAGGTTCGCGGAGCTCCTTCCCCCAGCATTCGAAAACCCCCTCCCTGCTGCCACCGCGGATAAGACGGTTGTTAGGAACATGGTTGGCGGGGGAGGGGGGCGGGGAGACGTTACCGGGCCAGGTTTCGTTCCTCGCTCGGGATGAGCTCTTCCTTTTTTCCTCCCTCGTGGAAAGTATGAGGATAACGATTAAAAAATCAGTCGGCGCTAGCTTTTGATAGGTCTCTCTCTCTCTCTCTCTCTCTCTCTCTCTCTCTGGTATTAAAGGTAGATGATGCTTTCAGGAAAGGGAAAAAGTCACGTGACGCATTTGATTAAAACTAACATGGAGGGTTGCTATAGGAATCTCTCTCTCCATCTTTCAATCATTCTGTTAATGTCCCTCAATTCTTGTGTTCCCTGTAAAAGGAATAAGAACCACTGGAAGGAGTGAACTCAGGCACAGACATACTGTACTCATGGTGATGATGCTGTGAATAAGATGGATGACTGGGAGAAACCAGGGATGCAAGGAGGAGATACGTTGGGCTACGAGAGAGAGCGAGCGAGCGAGAAAGAGAGCAACAAAAATTTACGAGAATAAGGAAGTGTCTTTAAATTAGCGATTAGGAGAGCGGAAGGAGACTGTAAAAAAATCCATTTTACCCTTCTTTGTTGAGTTGCTGCTGTAGGTGTGCCATAACGTATAGATGATGATAATTCCTCTTCTGTGGAAAAGAGAGAGAGGAGAGATAAATGAATCTTTCTCTCGGAGTGATCCATTGTTCTCCCTGAGTGATGGTGACGACGCTGGCGATGATGATGATGATGATGACGACTACGACGGCGGCGACGAAGATGAGCTTCCTGACAGTGACGAGTGCCGACGGCGTTGGGGCCCCGGTAGAAGCCATCGACAGCGCCGTGAAGAGCTCTTTAATAGCCCCGCGTACAGGTGGTAATGATATTGGCTCCGGCGGCGGGAGCTGGTATAAGACCGACTGGCGGCACGGCACCGCCATCACCACCACCTCCTCCACCAGGTCCACCACGCCTCTCGGCATGCTCTTCGTCCATTTAATTATCTTCATGGTTAAGGATGAAAAGGAAATGAGGAAAGTAAGAGGGGGGAAAATAAAGGCGAAGGGAGAGTGGCTGCCGCTGTTCCGTCTTCTTCTTCTTCGTCGGACTTTTACTGTGCCGTCGAGAGCCTCTGGTGGAGTGGCTGCCGGCCGACTGAAGGAGAGATTTTAGGGGAGAGGGGGCCGGAGATGAAAGACCACGCTGTGGAAGGGTACAGGTGATGATGGTAAACAGAATGGAAGGATAATGGAAAAGTAGATATACGGAACCATAATATTCTCGTGCTTCCAAAAGAGAGAGAGAGAGAGAGAATGGAAAATGATGGATAAAGGAGTGCCTGGGGTACCACGCTAAGAGAGAATATAAAATTATGGAAATGGCGAATTATTTCTTCGGGATTTCGCGGGGAGAGAGAGAGAGAGAGAGAGAGAGAGAGAGAGAGAGAGAGAGAGAGAGAGAGAGAGAGAGAAGAAGAAGTAGTTGGTAGGGTAATCATCCTTTGCATTCCTGGAGAGAGAGAGAGAGAGAGAGAGAGAGAGAGAGAGAGAGAGAGAGAGAGAGAGAGATACCCTGCCGACCAACAGACAGCAGAGAATGGAAATGGCGGGATAGGGGTATAATTTCCTTAGGTTTCCACGCAGAAAGAGAGAGAGAGAGAGAGAGAGAGAGAGAATGGGAAGAGATGGCCTTGAAGGAGTAACATGTTGTCGTTTGAAGAGACTTTGAAGCTGCGAGTGAAGGATGTTTACGAGTAATGTTTGCGGCAGAGTTAAGGAGGGAGGAGGGCGATTCTTTCTTTATTAAATGAGACAGTGAACATCCGCTCCTCCAGATACTTCAAAGGCTACGTGAAATATTATTTTCGAGCACTAGCAGGTTTTTTCTGCCTTGGGAGATATTGAGCTATTTCTGTGGACGCAATATCTTCTAACTCCTCTTCTTCTCATTTTTTTTTTTTTTTTTTGTACGTCGTGCTTTAGATTTTTATTATTTTATTGCCGGTGGCAGAAGATAGTTTTCATGAATAAAATGTTCAACTGAGAATAAGGATGAGAATGTCGAATAAACAGTTGTCTATGAAAATTATGAGGAGTTGTGAATCTTACAAAATAGTAGTTAGTTTTTGTGACAAATGCTAACTTTATGAGAGCAAAATAGTTGTACCATAATAAAACGTTTATGTTTGAAGTTGCCTTAATCATGTTGAAGGTATATGCTTTTATTACTCACGAACAGCGCAGAGGTGCTAATATATTTATATTTTTGTAGTTAATCTCCAGAGGAGTACTTATTAGTGTATTTTCAAAACGTAAGCTTTTGTCTGTAATGTGTGAGTTTTTAATTAAACTGCTCATCGTACTCTTCATTATTGATCCATCTGGTAAGGACCATGCGTCTCTTGATGGTGGGAAATCAAGTTTAAGCTTTCCATTATCGCCTTGTTTTAACCTATGAATTCGGTTACCTCGAAATTTAATTACTAACGAACTGGCTTTACAGTATATGTAGGTATTTATGTATCCTAATATCCTGTATTTTGACATGTTCATGGCCCAAATATTCGCTTTATATCTCATGATATGGAGTGATTCAAGTTACAATATTCGATGTCGACAAAAACCTCTCTTTCTCTTCTCCCTAAAATAGCCAAACCGTGGAGAACACGAACACACGCACACACACACACACACACACAGTCGAAGTCGTCACTGGAGGATCAAACGACCCTATGTTTTTTAGGCGCCCTCAATTTTCAATGATGTGATCTTGGGAGAGTCACTTCATTTGGTCGTGTTTGCTTTTGTCCCGCGTTTACTTTGTAATGCAATGTCCTGACCAAATATCTCTCTCTCTCTCTCTCTCTCTCTCTCTCTCTCTCTCTCTCTCTCTCTCTCTCTCTCTGTGTGTTTTGTGGGGCCTTCTGCAATTGAAGCTCAAATTGAGGATCCGAGAAATGCCAGCGACGATTCTTTCATGAAAGTGTTTCGTCACTTTGAATCATGAAGGTTTCATATCAGTGGGGCCATCAGAGTCTGCGTTCATTAGTTTCTGTTTGAATGAGGCTGTGCCTGATTTTAATGTCCTTCTTAGCGGGTAGAATTATTGCTTATAAAGTGTGTAATTGTATATTTGTTATCCAGTTCGCTATTTTATTTTCTTCATTGGGATAATATTCAGGAACGGAACCATATTTTCTTGAGGCGGGCACATGGATTCCCCCAAATGGCCCCATGTTTGAAGCGCAAAGAATGTTAGGCCTGTTAACATCTCTTCACACCTATTTTATCTTGAAGATTGTCGCCTTTCATTCGATTTGACCTCAAAGACGATGATTGTAGGTTTTTTTTATTAATTTTATAGCTATCCCAACCCCCTTAAGTAAATTTAATTTTGAGTAAAGCCGTACAAAGACACTTTTCATCCGATTTGACCTTAGAGCACGTAGTTAGATGGTAGATATTTTATTAACTTTGAATGTCCCCTCCCCCTCTGTCCCCCCAAAGTAAGATTAATTCAAGCCTGAGTAAGACTTACAGAGATTGTTCTAAACACGATGACTATATTGATATTAAAGTTCGTCAAAGAACCCTGATGACTATCAGTCATAAGTAGAGAGAGAAATTGAAAGGCTGAGAGGGAGGGAGAGAGAGAGAGAGAGAGAGTTGATGTAGTCGGCGTTTGTGGTAACAATCGTCAGCGGAAGCGGTCAGGACATGTGGGTTGTAGGGCCGTTTACTCTGTACTAAGTTGGACGGTGATGTCTCGGGGTTCTGTGTGTGTGTTTGTGTAGGTGACTTTGCTTTTTGCACGTCTTCATCATCATCGGCTCAAGGTCATACTGTTTGGAAGTGTCACTTCCAAAGAGTAACATTAATGTGTTACTTCCAAGTAGGAACAATAATGTTATGGGTAACTAAGATAGTTTAATATATTTTTTTTTTCTTTTTAATTCCCAGACTCGTTTTTCGTTCGTTCCATTTTAAGCGCGGGATACTATTTAGTATTTATCTCAATTCCTCTAACCATAATGATGATTTCATCTTCAACAGGAAACATATGATTATTATTCAATGCTTGAACCACGCATATAATTTGTCTTATTGTGATTTTTTTCTTTTGTAAATATAGATTGAGGGATAGAATATTTTAATCTTGTTTTTGTTAACAGATAATTACATCCTCTCTCTCTCTCTCTCTCTCTCTCTCTCTCTCTCTCTCTCTCTCTCTCTCTCTCTCTCTCTCTCTCTCTCTCTCTGACATATACAGGTGTAAATATAGATACAGGTATATAATATGAGATATATATATATACGAGTATATATATATTATATATATATATATATATATAATATATATAATTATATACATTTTATATATATATTTTATATATTTACATGATCCTGTCGCTCTTGATACTGTACATTCATACATATAAAGACATTAATGTACATCAGCATCCTAAATAGACTCAGTGCAATTAATATGATGATATATGTTTTGATACTACCTTTTGTTAACACTTGGTGGCTTTCTTTAAAAATGTCTCCTTGGCTGACAATAGTGGAGAACCTTTCAGAAAGAAAAGCAATGATCCTAAGTTTTGGGAATGTACTTTAAATTAAGAATTTCGTATTCTGAAGGTAGAGTGAAGTATGCAAGTGATTTAGAGAGGCTTAATTACCCCTTTGGTCAGCAAGTCCATACAGTATCTCACTAATACTAATTGATTCTGATGTTTAATTCTTATGTAAATGATTAACATTAGGTGTAGATTTTAAGAAATTTGTATAAGAACACAGAATGAGAAATCTATCCCCCTGTCATTCGGCAAGGCGCCTGCGTTCATTCTGCAAAACGAAAGCGTAGAGTCAGGCCACTTATTCTTGTTTGAAATACGAATTAAATATGCATTTCCACCGAATAGATTTCAAGAATAAACGCGTTTATTATGTTGCTGGCGGGCTTCTATATGATTATATTATTTTTGCTAAAGCTGAAAAAAAAAAAATTATGTGCTGCAGATTAATTTTAGGTAATAATGTCTGGTCATTAACTGTAAAATCCTTGTTTTGCCCTGTGAAGCAATTTACTTATGTAACTCCTGCAATATTACCATGAAATAACTCCAGGTTTGTATGCATTATAAATCGGCATAATTTTATTTACATGCGCATTGATATGAATCATAAATCATTATGATTTTATTTACATAATCCATTTTTGCACGATGTTCATTGAATATAAAATTCAGCATCATTCTATAACTTATGGCGTAGACTGAATAGTAAAATTCAGCTTTATTCAGGAACCGTCTTGCTGCATATTGTATGAGAGATTGAAAGTGCATATTGTATTAGAGACTTAACTAATGCATCGTAAGGTCCAGGGGGCCTTCAAAGCAGGAAGTGAACCTCCCTTTTAGGAGATTAAGTACGCTGTTCCCTCTGGTGAATTTCTCTCTTCCGTTGGATGTCTTAGTGAAAAATGATGCCAGCTTTGTTAGAGAGAGAGAGAGAGAGAGAGAGAGAGAGAGAGAGAGAGAGCTGGTGTGCATGAAGACTACAGTAATATATAATATATATATATATATATATATATATATATATATATATATATATATATATATATATATATATATATTCATATTTTCATAGTTTCAACAACTATCCTTTCATGAACTTCTTGCTTTCCACAAAACAATCGTGCTGTTGAAATTCTATCTATCTATCTATATAGTATTTATGTATATATATATATATATATATATATATATATATATATATAGATAGATAGATAGATAGATAGATAGATAGATAGATAGAATTTCAAAAGCACGATTGTTATGTTTTGTGGAAAACAAGAAGTTCATGAAGGGACAGTTGTAATTAAAATATGAGTTTTTCTTGACGTTATCTGTAACGAGTGGGTTAATACGTACTTTTTGAAGGCAAGAGATTAAGTAGGTTGCTGGCTGATAATTTCGGCTGATGAGTATCTTGCGTGAATTATTAATTGCTGGATAGAGATCATTCTTACTTATGTTTGACAGCCGGAAGTGATTTGTCTTTAAGATTTGCCACCTGAACTCCCCTCTGAAGACGTGAGAGAGAGAGAGAGAGAGAGAGAGAGAGAGAGAGAGAGAGAGAGAGAGAGAGAGAAAACGTAATATACAGGCTGATTTCATAGAAATACAAAGAAAAAATTTTACTGTATTAACCTGAAGGGATTTTGGTTTATATTACATACCAGTATTATATAAAAGTATATAAAAAAATTCATTTGAATGAATCATTACCGTAAATGTTACATAGTGCATGTTTTAATGTTCGGCTAAAAACAGTAGGGTATAAGAATTCCTGTTATGATGCTTTTTTATGTTTAAGAAGTGATGTCGTCAAATGACTATAACATTGAATACTTAGGTCATTGCTTCTTCCAGTAGGTTTCAAACAAGTCTTAGGTAATCAAAGGAAGCATACGTTATTTCGTGAAGATTACGATGTCTGTGGGATGTGTTTTGGAAAAACTTGTTTGATATGCAGCCTTTGTTTGGCTACAGTTTAATTTGATTTATGCATTGTTATGAAACCAAATAAGATTTTAAATTTTACCTACGCATAATTATATTAAGCAGGAAAAGAATAAGGAGACCTTCTATGTTTTTGTGAAAGGACAATTTTACACTTGGGCGAATGCCTCAAATTTGTTGTCCGTAGCGTTTTTATTTAATGACATCAGGAGCCAGGTCCTTAAATGCACATCTTCAGGCATCTTTTGGCATCTTGCCGCCAGAGTTGACGCAAAGTAGCCAGTAGTGGTGGCGAAACTGATGACGCCCTTGTCCGTCATTGTTCCCAGCTAATGGCATTATAATTTGAGTCTGCAAAGTAAAAGCGTGCTTAATTTGTGACAGAGAGTTATGTTGTATTACATATTCCAAGACCGAATTATTCCTTTTGTAACCTTGTATATTTTCTAAATCGTCAGTGTCCTCGCGGCTCCATTTGCTCTCTAAGGTTCAAATTATCTTTACTAATAAATCTCATTGGTCTTTAATTTAGTCAGTATTAGATTAATTTCAAGTACTAGAGAAGGAATGAATCTGAATCGTGCACTTTCATGAAATATTTGGTACTCTACCAAAATACTAAGACCATATTTTCCTTTTTTGTAAAGGTTTATAAACGGTTTTTTAAATCTGAGATGTCAGATGCTGTATAGTGATATGGACATTGTCGAAACTAGATAAACACATAAATACTTGACCTTAACCGCCTTTATTTCCACCTTTTTGCTTTTGGTTATTGTCTTTGGAGATTCTCTCTCTCCTCTCTTTACCGCAAGTTATTGTCTGGCAGTGATTTTTTTAAATATGTGTATACCATATTCAGTTAGTCGACGTCAATGTATTTTTATAAAGGCTTCTCTGTCGATATAAAATTTTCACTTATACTTAAAGCAAAACTTGCTAGTAGTAGTGATTGCCCCTCTCTCTCTCTCTCTCTCTCTCTCTCTCTCTCTCTCTCTCTCTCTCTCTCTCTCTTCCATCCTTATTTTAGCTGAAGATTAGCAGGTGACGCTCTCGCGGTTTGTCAAGTAATGTTGGAGGAATTTTGTGGTGGGGAGGAATATATACAGGCGAAAGTTTCAAGAGATAGAGCATCTAAACGGTGACATCGTCGAACAAATTGTGATAAAGTTTTACACTTACCGTGGGACTTATTTGCCAAAAATCTCGGCCTTATGAGGGAACTTGTTTGAGGGAGGATCTTTAGCTTGATGGAGAGAGAGAGAGAGAGAGAGAGAGAGAGAGAGAGAGAGAGAGAGAGAGAGAGAGGAAGCAATATGGCAATTGTCAGTATGCCCGTGTAGTTTGTGATTTCTAAGATGTATGCCATATGAATGTGAATGAGAGCGAATAGGTTACACCATTACACCAAGTATACTGGAATATCAGTCTTTTCACGGAAGAAAATGTATTGTATTCTGCAGACGAAGACCATGAATAAAATTAAAGATAACAAACATCAAACGTTTGCGGGCGTTGAACTTCAAATGATTGTTAAAGACCCACTGGAAAATTCAAATGTGTTTATAAGTACATGCATTTTATTGTGGATCTTACCTCACACACACACACACACACACACACACACACTGGGTGTGAAAGACATTCATCTCCAATTAAGAGGGAAACACATCAAAAATGCATCCAGAACAAACAGTGTAACAAACACGTACTCATATATTTTTTTTAAGAGAACGCACGACAAACTTTTTTTTTAATAAACTCTATGTATGGCTGACGTCCGTTTACAGCCACGACAGATATAAGCGACAGCCAGCCAAACATACCGCTGCCCACCAAAAACAAACATATAAGGTGGCACATGAGCATACTGAAAAACTTATGTAACGGGATTTCTCTATTAGTAACCATACTCTCTCTCTCTCTCTCTCTCTCTCTCTCTCTCTCTCTCTCTCTCTCGTAAGCATCACAGACATACACACACACACACACACATATGTGAGAGATAGAGTGTGGTTACTAATAGAGAAATCCCGTTACATAAGTTTTTCAGTATGCTCATGTGCCATCTTATATATTTGTTTTTGGTGGGCAGCGGTATGTTTGTCTGGCTGTCGCTTATATATGGCGTGGCTGTAAACGTACGTCAGCCATACACACGGTTTATTAAAAAAAAAAAAAAAAAGTTTGTCGCGCGTTCTGTTAAAAAAAGTGTGAGTACGTGTTTGCTACACTGTTTGTTCTGGATGCATTTTTGATGTTGTGTTTCCCTCTTAATTGGAGATGAATGTCCGTTAGGTGCCAAGAGCTGTGTGCCTTGTTTAGCTTAATTGGAAAGGATTTGCAGAAACGTCATTTTCTTTATTTTTAATTTTTTGTCTTAATTTATGATGTTATGTCACCTTATTTCATGTCACGTAGTTGATTCGTGCATCGTTCTGGTACCCCCCCCCTCGTTCACTGATTTTACTTTTCATGTTTTTAGTACCCGTGTGGTTTTGTTTTAGAGTAACCTCGTTTTAAGACAATGAACTTGAAGAAAATCTTTTGTCTTCTGTTTACTTCGAGAAATACTACGGTGATTTAGTTTTTACTGTGCAATAATATATATATATATATATATATATATATATATATATATATATATATATATATATATATATATATATATATTATATATGGTGGCGTAGTGGTATGATTCTCGGCTACCTGTCGAGGTGGCCGGCGTTCAAATCCCGCCGCTCACTGATGGCTCGGATTGCGCCACTGCAAAAACCCCGTCAGCCCGTCAACCTAGCGATCCATAAAAACCCGGTAGGTTTAGTAGGAGAATAGGTACTAGCCCCTCGGGCTAGGCAGTTAAACAGTGGGCCTGGCGACACACTGGCCACGTGTCATAGGCATTGGGACCTGTCCCCCACTGGCTGTCGGCCTAAGAAACAGATCAGCGCCTGCCCTATGAGCCTACAGAGGCCCAGGAGGGCTTTAACTATATATATATATATATATATATATATATATATATATATATATATATATATATATATATATATATACACATATACATACATACATACACACACACACACACACAGCGTTAGATATATTCATATTCAAATAATGTGATACGCACTGGCAAACAGGCACACTTAGCCAGGACGGCATATCTACCCGTTCCTAGAAATCTGTTTGAAGCATAATTTATTCATGTGTTTTTCAATTAGTTCCGTGATGGCCGTAATAAGTCCCTCGGCTTTTTTCACGTCTCCTTTATTTGATTCCGTAGTTTTTATCTGCGGCCATCAGGGCTTTAAGGGAAAACTATGCGAGATTTCCCTAATGGTATAATTGCCGGTTGGCGTTTTCTCTGACTGGTTTATTAAACCTTGTACTGTTGCTTTTGCAGAATCTCTCTCTCTCTCTCTCTCTCTCTCTCTCTCTCTCTCTCTCTCTCTCTTCTCAATTCTTCTTCTTCTTCTTTCCATCTTAGGGTTCTTCTTCTTTATGCGCTATCATGGGCTAACCCTCCAATGCATCTGTGGTCTCTCTGTTCAGGATGGCTCTCTCTCTCTCTCTCTCTCTCTCTCTCTCTCTCTCTCTCTCTCTCTCTCTCTCTCTCTCTCATAATTAAACGGCATTGCACAGATCCCCATTTTACGGATTATGCAATGCGGGGTGCTAGGCTCATCACTGTTAATTGCTCAGATGGTAATCGAGTGAAACAGCGATTCGCTTCATTCGCAGTCATATGCCTTTGAAATTTGTTGCTTAGGGTTTTGGGCTTCTCTCTCTCTCTCTCTCTCTCTCTCTCTCTCTCTCTCTCTCTCTCTCTCTCTTTTCTCTCATTGCCTTGTTAATTCCTCCATTCTTATTTTCTTTCTTTTTTGAAAAAAATATTACTGCTAAAAGTTTTTCTTTATAATTCTTTTTATTTTGTAACGTTTTTTCCGTCATTCAAATCACATTTTCCCATTTTCCCTTCGTTCGTAATCTCTCTCTCTCTCTCTCTCTCTCTCTCTCTCTCTCTCTCTCTCTCTCTCTCTCTCTCTCTCTCTCTCTCTCTCTGTCATAATTAGAACACAGCTTTGTTAATTCCTCCATTCTTATTTCTTCTCATTTTTTTTAAATATTACTGCTAAAAGTTTTCCTTATTCCTTAATAAATCGTAATATTTCCGTCTGTCAAATCGTATTTTCCCATTTCCTCTCTTTTGTATCTTCATTTTCCCTTGCTATCTAAAACTTTCCTTCGAGTAGCGTGTCCTTGAGTCCTTTGATTCGATGACCGATTGTCAGGGGGCGGAGGTCCCTCTAGAGTTTTCGGACAATGTTATCATGTTTAGGAATCGCCATAAAAGGTCTTCCGAATTGATTGGGTGTCGTGCGATGTGTTTGTGCTCTTTCTCGACATCTGATCGGTGTGTGGCCCTAAAGTTTTATTTTATTATTATTATTATTATTATTATTATTATTATTATTATTATTATTATTATTACTGAATGAAACAAGACGACCCTGAAACGAGGCTATAATATCGAGAATTAAAAGCCACAGTAGTGTTAAAAATATTTATTTTTATACGGTGGGTTTTAATTCTCTATTATTATTATAATTATTATTATTATTATTATTATTATTATCATCATCATTATCATTATTATTATTATTATTATTATTATTATTATTATTATTATTATTATTATTATTATTATTATGCAGCACGTAATCTTGTGTGTAACATAAATAAGTTTCTACCTCTCTTTCAAAAATCCTAGGTTCTGTTCGGATGCGAGGCATATATTATTATTATTATTATTATTATTATTATTATTATTATTATTATTATTATTATTATTATTATTATGAATGAAACAAGACGACCCTGAAACGAGGTTATAATATCGAGAATTGAAAGCACAGTAGTGTTAAAAATATTTATTTTTAACTACTGTGGGTTTTAATTCTCTCAGTATTATTATTATTATTATTATTATTATTATTATTATTATTATTATTATTATTATTATTATGGGGAAAGCAACACGTAATCTTGTCTGCAATAGAAATAAATTTCTACTTCTCTTTCAAAAATCTTAGGTTCTGTTCGGATGCGAGGCATATATTATTATTATTATTATTATTATTATTATTATTATTATTATTATTTATTATTGTTGTTGTTGTTGTTTGTGTTGTTGTTGTTGTTGTTTAGAAATCCTGGATTGGATAAGGGTGTGCTAGAGATAATAAGAATTGATGGCGTGAAGTATGTATTACTAATTTATGTACATTAAGAAGGTAAATGTACAGTATAATGAGGAGGCGAACTAAGGATAAATTCTGACTGATGAAATGCATTATAGTATATTAATATGTGAATTTATGAAGAATAAAGTAAAGAAATGATGACTTCAAAATTTTTAGTTGTTTGAAATTGATGTATACCTGAATTGGTTTACCATATAAAACGAGTTCTTTTTTTTTTTACTGCCTTTGAAAAGATTTTTTTTGGCTTGAACGGCATTCTGAAGCTCGTCTTTAGTGTACATCTGTTTTGAAATACAAATCTGATGGATATGAAAGGGCTTTAATGTGCGGTTGCTTTTTTTCATGTGATTTAGAATCGCTTTTTATGTTTTTGAAAGAATAATATAGACTTTGAGCGAACTTGTAAGATAGCCGTGTAGGTTGCAACTTTCTTAGGTACTTGCAGCGTAAAAGTCTATAGTCATGCAGCCTTGTGAACTGACAGATTAATGATTGTTAAGTAAGTAGTACAGGTATTGATCAGGGGAAGTTAACAAACCTCATGTCATTTAAAAAGGTGAAAGCAGATTTTAAATTCGGTTGCCCTGATACTGGTAAAATTATTATTATTAAGAGAATGAAGTTATTTAATATTTTTAAAGAGTTGGTGATGATGATGATGATGATGATGATGATTATTATTATTATTATTATTATTATTATTATTATTATTATTATTATTATTATTAATATAAGAACTGTGATACTTT
Organism: Macrobrachium rosenbergii; assembly: GCF_040412425.1. Lineage (NCBI taxonomy): Eukaryota > Metazoa > Arthropoda > Malacostraca > Decapoda > Palaemonidae > Macrobrachium > Macrobrachium rosenbergii. The sequence goes on from NC_089750.1 coordinate 20,492,241, forward strand.
GGTCATAAGCTACAGCATTGCAAGAGCAAGGGCAGCCTGGGCAGGGAAAACCAGCGCTTTCCTAAAATAACAGCGAATGACGTAATTTTTGGTAACCCACGTGTGGCCTTGACAGCAAATGTGTTACTCATTTGATCCGAGGACAGCGTAGGTAATAAGGGACGCAAGCGTTGTTTTCATGCTTGTGTGCGTGTGAGAGTTTTTGTCCTGTTGACATCAGCCGCTATTTATAGCGGTAACGCGAAAACGAAAGCTCTCTGTCAAGTTCTTTTCTTTCGGGAAGCCTTAATGGCCTTGCTCTGCTATTTTTCGGATAAGAATTTTTGCGTCATGCACCCGATGCTTTTTGAGATTCATGTGTAGTTCATCGTAACTTTAGCTCTTTCATAAACTGGTTATTGGTGATCTTTTTATAGATAAAGGGAATGCATTTGCCCTCGTGACTGGAATGATCTTGTGTATGTGTGTATGTGTTTTATCTGATACATGAAATAATCAGATTCTTTAGTATTTTTGCATTACTTATATTTAGTTTTGTTTATGCGTATTTCAGGATTTCGATAGACGTTACCTTTCGTCAGTATGTGTCAAGATTTCGGTAACATCTGTCTTTTCGTTGGTTTCAAGATTTCGATTTGCTCAATATAATCTCTGTGAAATCAAGAGTCGCGCGATAAGGCTTCGCTCGTAACTCGCTCAACCTGCAGCGTCGTCTGCTAATCTTGGTATCGGTGATTAATTTTGCATTCTTTTAACGCAGTTTCATCGATTTCCTCTTTCTCCTGCCTTGTTCTCTGCTTTCCCCTTCTCTTATTTCGCTTGCATTCCTCCTCCTCCCTCATGTTTTCTTTATGCATTTCCCCCTTTCATTTCTTCCTTTCCTTCAGTGTCTTCCCCCCGCCCCCTTTATTTCCTTTCCTTCTCTTGTTCGTCTTCTCTCCTTTCAGGTCTTCATTTTCCTTCTCCCCTCCTCCTCTTCCTCTTCCTTTTCATTTTCCTTTCCCACCCCCCATTTCCTCCTCCTCCTCCTCCTCCTCCCAATCAATTTGGTGGCGAGCCAGTATGGCAAAAAGTTCATTAATTAGAGCAACGGTGGCCACGGATAAAGGGAAATGTCTCTGAGGTTTCGGCAACGGCGATGCCACTCGAACCTGTGTCTTGACGCCACCATTGTCCCAGTGACTTGCCGAGAACCCTTCAAGCTCGCCCTTGAGGACCACTTGCGTACCACTAAGAACCACTTGGCACCAATTTTAGTTCTTCCTTGATGTGGGAAGTTATCTTCGTCGGAGATCATAATTGGAGACCCTCCACCACCACCTCCTCCAATTCCTCCTACTCTTCCTCCTCCTCCTCCTCCTGCTCCTGCTCCTCCTCTTTCTCCATCTCCCCCCTCCCCCAGCTCCCTCCATAAGACTCTCCTCCTCTCTCCATATGGCTCCTCTCCCAGCCGTCATTTTTATATTTTATTGATCAGGTAGTTTTTGGTTGCTGGTATTTTTTCCCAAGGTGTATTGGGAAGTAGCAGGGAAAATGTCTTCCAGAAAAGTAGGGCGTAACATTAGGAATGCAAGAGGAAGATGAAGGGTACAGTGCATATTTTAGAGAGAGGAACTTTTTCTCTACGTTTTCAGTTTGAAGATCTTCATTTGAGGCCTCGAGAGTCCTTGTGATCGTTGCTCAGATGGAGGAAATTTCTCTCTCTCTCTCTCTCTCTCTCTCTCTCTCTCTCTCTCTCTCTCTCTCTCTCTCTCTGCCCCAGATGACTTTCCTTTACCCATCCAGTGGATCACGGGATGGAAAAGCATCGCTATATTGAACCATGAGAATAATGTGCTGGCAGAGGAGCAAGAATACGTTCCGGCCCTCGATCCTGGAATCCTAATTCTCGATATCAATTCCCCGATGGTAAATTAACGACGCGATTGCTCTTAAATTCATTCCGAATATTAATGCGATGTCTGCAATCTTGGATTTCCGCTTAGTTATGAATCTCAGATTATGCTGTTTGCCTTCTCAAGTTTAACTGGGAATCCTAAGGAGGTTTGGATGCCCTCTTTCTGTCAAGATATATCAGTCGCCTCGTGAGCTGTTTGCATTGTAGGTGCGCGCGCACGCCGCTTTGCATACTTACACACGGGTGCGCGCACCTTCCCGTCCTGTTATATCGATGATATTTTGAGCAGAATTAAAAATCGTTGCTTACCCTTATATCCTTATTTGCAATGATATATATATATATATATATATATATATATATATATATATATATATATATATATATATATATATATATATATATATATATATATATATACACATATATATTTCAAAATAAGACTTGTACAGTATGTGAAGGCAGCTAGACGAAATTTAAAAATCAAATCGGCTGCGCTGGCATAAAAATACCAGATTGATCTTGCACTCGCAGACCGAATTGATAGAAGCGGTAGTTTCCTTTTTTCAAAACAATGGTAGCTATGATGTAGGTCATCGTCGAAAGCTTTTGTCGTAGGCCATCTGCCGTAAGCTTCGTTTCTATGAGAAAATTTCCACTGCTATCCTTAGTGTTTGTCCGACTGGAGTCAGTGCATACCGCTTGCTTCACAAAGCTTCATCTTTATTTAGTCCTGGTGCCAGTCTGTGTCACCTGGCCATTTAATGGAGATATTTCGTTTGATTTGTTGTAAAGCTAGCAATATCTCTGTGGCAATCCTGTTGCACCTTCTGCCTGCAGTATATCGTTTTCTCTCTTGTGAAAATAGAAATGACTGCACAGTATTCTCACTGCGTCCTTTAACAGAGGAATTGCGTTTCCTTTTTCGTGAAACCAGGAATGTCTACAAGGTATTCTCACTGTGGCCTCTACCAGAGGTACGTTGTTTCCTCTTCTGTGAAAATGGAAATGTCTGCCCTCCATTCAAGGGTTTCCGCTTCATCTGTTGGCGAACTAGGAATGGTTACATGGTGTCCTCACTGTGCTATATCACTTCCTCAACAATTAGAAACTGGAAATGTATACATGGCGTTCCCGCTGTGTTCTATACCTGAGGTGTTTCAACTCTTCTGTTGGGAAACTTGAAATTTTTGCGTGGCATTCTCACTGTGATCCCTACCTGAGCTGCTTCGCTTACTCTGATTTGAAACTAAAAAGGTCTACATAACATTCCCACTGTTTCATTTATTAAAGTTGTTTTGTTTCCTCTTCCATGAAAACGTAAATATCGACGTGTCATTTCACTGTTCCCTCTACCAGCGGTATTTCGCTTCCTCATTAAATTTTGTGAAAGTAGAATTGTTTCATCATCACTGCGCCCGCAAGAGAATTTTTTCTCTCATTTTCTCCCGCTAAGAGAATTTTTTCTCTCATTTTTCCCCGCTAAGAGAATTTTTTCTCATTTTCTCCCGCTAAGAGAATTTTTTCTCTCATTTTCTCCCGCGATAGAATTTTTTTCTCATTTTCTCCCGCTAAAAGAATTTTTTCTCTCATTTTCTCCCGCTAAGAGAATTTTTCTCATTTCCTCCCGCTAAGAGAATTTTTTCTCTCATTTTCGCCCGCTAAGGGAATTTTTTCTCTCATTTCCTCCCACTAAGAGAATTTTTTCTCTCATTTCCTCCCGCTGAGAGAATTTTTTCTCTCATTTTCCCCCCTCTAAGAGAATTTTTTCTCTCATTTCCTCCCGCTAAGAGAATTTTTTTCTCTCATTTTCCCCCGCTGAGAGAATTTTTTCTGTCATTTTCTCCCGCTAAGAGAATTTTTTCTCCCATTTTCTATCAGCAAATATCTACATGGCATTCTCGCTGTGCCCTCTCATAGAGTTATTTTGTTTCTTGTTTTGTGAAACTAGAAGTGCCTACGTTGCACCGATAGACGAAAGGTAACGCAGTCAGAAAACGGTTTACTCTTATCTTGATATATTTAGCTTGTATGACTGCTTATCTTTTTGTTTAATTGACTCTCATATGTAATGGCTTATTTTATATCCTCCTGGTACCGTTTTCCCTCTTTTTCCTTTGTTTTGTGTTGTTCAAGATAATTGCCATCTCAAAACTACTTTCTATTTTGTTCTTCATTTTCCTTATTTTCTTTTTATCGAATGGTAGGTAGTATATTAATTTTCCAATATTCACTGGGGCAGAATATATATGTAAATTCTTTTTAAAAAAGAAATATAAATCCTAAGAAGAATTTTTAATTTTCCACAGTGAATATTGTAAATTTATTAGGCGTCCTACCACTCGAAGAAGAGAAAACAGCAAGAAAAATGAAGACAAATCTAAAGTTAAATGTAGCTGAGGCAGCAATTATCAGTTTTACTGAGTATCAGTTACAGCATTTCTTTTAATTATTTTGACGTGAAAGGGAAGTATATCACATGCTGCTTTTGTAACCACTCAAGCTTTTTAAAGTTCCATTGTTTAAAGGCTGCAAGAACATGCTGGCCCATCAATCAGATGGGGTAATATACGTAAACTGGCGCTTGAGTGAGTGGTATCATTGGTAAATGGTCTATCCAATCTGTGACCATGAAAGACTAAGTAGAGGAAAACATTAAATCTCTTATGGAAAAGACAAACAGTGTTAGATCCCGTTCGTAAATTGTAAGCTCTATCGTCATTTTCCTTTTCCGTGACGCCTCACAATAGCGGTAGTCTTCCTCCATGACGTCACCCGCGTCAGTTAATTTTTCCTCCTCCACGAGATTAGAATTTGCGAGTTCAAATGAAATGAACCAACATCGTTTCATCATCTGTCCGCGACCGACGGCCCACTCGAAAGAGATATAGGCCTAAAAACGCAGAGAAAATGATGAGCGGAACATTTCACTCTTTCCGCTGGAGGTGGGGTTTGAAACACGATCGCATGTGTGTCATTTCGGCCATAAAACGATCATAAAAATCACGTAATAAACGGGGAACGGAGAGGGTGTTTTTTAAGGCAGCTCCGGCGAAAACAACAACATAAACATGTCAGGAACGTGTTCCGTGGCACTCCCAAGTACTACTCTTATAGCCCTTTCACTGTCTTCCGAGGCGCAGTCCACGTAATAGACTTGGTGCCCTTGATGGGGTATTTTCGTCCGATGTTCGAGCGAAGGGTATTGCGATTGGGGCTGCGTCGGTGAGGGTTTGTTTGCTTGAGAATGTATCGATGTACTGACTCTAGCTTGGTGCTTGGCGGAAGGCTTTGGAAAAGGTATTGTGCTGTTCTTGATAATTAGAAATGAAAGACGGGAAACTCCCGGAGAGAGAGAGAGAGAGAGAGAGAGAGAGAGAGAGAGAGAGAATTTTTAAGTTTGCAGTCTAGGTGAAATACAAGACTTTTTATTATAGTTAAAAATTTGTTCATGCTGAAGCGAGAGTAGAAAATTTTTTTTTTATTATAGATATGAATTTATAGGTTATCTTTTGCTCATGTAGGGACTAAACAACACATGTAAACTTTACCTATTTTATATTAAAATGAGTTTCTTGTAAATTACAAGTATTTAGTTTTCTTAAAGTTGGATATTAAAAATAGCACCCTTATGTTTTAAAACTTATAAAGGCTAAACTTTATGATGCGTTATATTAGTCAATTTTTTATTGAATAATTGAAAGAAATTCTAGACTACCCTCGTTTAAAAGTAGCACCCCTCTCTCTCTCTCTCTCTCTCTCTCTCTCTCTCTCTCTCTCTCTCTCTCTCTCTCTCTCAACACAGACACTCATACAGATGCACTTTCACACGCTTTAAAGCTTGAGTGTATTGAAAAATATTCATACGTCTGTATTTATTATTTGTAGATATTTTCCCCCTTTCCTATATTGCATTCCCTGTCGTCTCGGCTTTCTCTTCCCCTTTCGCTCTCCCCTCTCTCTTCTCCGCTTTCCCGTCTCGCTTATTCTCTCTCCCTTCTCTTACTTCCCCTCTCATTTCCACCCCCGCTTAGTCAAGAGCCTGTATAATTTACGTCTCTCTCTCTCTCTCTCTCTCTCTCTCTCTCTCTCTCTCTCTCTCTCTCTCTCTCTCTCTCTCAATACAGGAAAATATATGCTATCTAATGTAGCGACCTGGTTCTTTACAAAGGTTAGATTCCGTGATGAGGCCGAAAGGGCCTATTCAAGTGAGAGATTAATGCTTATGGGAAACAAAGGTAAAACTCTCTCTCTCTCTCTCTCTCTCTCTCTCTCTCTCTCTCTCTCTCTCTCTCTCTGTTAGAAAATTTTCGTTTGAGGAATCGAGGAGCCGCGTGTTGCATACACAGTTGGAGAAAATCAATGATTATCTCTCTCTCTCTCTCTCTCTCTCTCTCTCTCTCTCTCTCTCTCTCTCTCTCTCTCTCTCTCTCACACACACACAGCTTACAGCAAACTCCCAAAGAAATTTGAACTGTTTTCTTCTAGGAACTTGTTGAAGCGATTTATGAAGCATTCAGCCCCGGGACACTACAGGAGAGAGAGAGAGAGAGAGAGAGAGAGAGAGAGAGAGAGAGAGAGAGAGAGAGAGAGAGAGAAAGCAGGGGTGAAAGTGTAGGAGAGGTTATAAACTTGGGTTTTCCGAGAGGGGAGCGAAAGGGCCCTTGGTCGTCTCTGAGAGAGTAAGAAAGCGGCGAGGAAAAGTAAGAAGAAAACGACTTTTAGATGCGATGAGAGAGGGAATATTGTTCCTTTTTATAAACGAAAGAGAAAGAGAGAGATATTGAATGTAAACGCACGTGCACAATAGCAAGAGTGGGAAAGGAGATATTTCTCATTATGTAGGAAGAGGGAGGGAGAGAGAGAAAGAGTGAGATTTGTTTATAAGCGCACGGTTGCTATTAATAAGAGAGAGAGAGAGAGAGAGAGAGAGAGAGAGATTCATCAAGGGCTATTGCTGTATAATTGTTATTAGAGGGTTGGTAGGGTACTTTTCATTCGAATGTTTTAATGGAAATCAAATAGATTTTGAGCTTTTAAGGAATTAAAGATGGCCAGTATATTATCAGGGAGGATAATTTATGTGTGTTCATCGAAATCCGTATTTCGCGTCGTTCCCGAATTTCTCTCTCTCTCTCTCTCTCTCTCTCTCTCTCTCTCTCTCTCTCTCTCTCTCTCTCTCTCTCTCTCATCCTACTCAGATGAATATAATTCACTCTCTTGATATGAGAAGGAAATTGAAAAGTATTAATTAAGATCAACACCACCGAATTCTAGCCTTGCCCTTAGAATTACCGCTGGAAATTGGACTCTAACTAATACAAACATGACAACCTGAAATCAAGCTGAGGACAGTAAATAGGAAGAGGATGTATTAAAAACTCGCCCAAATTTTCATTTCATGTGCATGCAGACGTCAAAACGAGCAAAGTGGCTTTGGCATCCTGAAAGTAAGCGGTCCAGTTACACATCACCAGAAGAAATCACCGCTAATACTTGTCCGTACATTCATCCATGGACCCGAGGCACAAGAGCGGTGATCCAGCTATATTCTTCGATTTGGCGGCAATGATCGCCTTTCACTGTAGAGGTCACGAAAAAGATGGTCGAAAGAAAATCGATACCCTCCGAATTAACACAGCAGCTGGTCCAGATCACTTCACTGCAGTGTTAGTGGAATCGTGCAAATAAGCACTAAAGAAACCAATACTTCCAAAGGCCCGAGTGCTTAACTATACTGACGATGAGCAAATTTCCACCACTAAAGTCTGGCAGAGTAAGCTGCCAGCCGAAATCAGACATATTTTTAGCACCCCGCCTTATTCAGATCATAAGGGACGCAATCGTCCATCATCCTATCAGTAATGTAGTTCTTGCAACCAACATGGTTTTAGATAAGTTATATCTACGATCCCACTGCTAATCAACCAGAGTTGATAATCGCAATGCTAGAATCAGGGGAAAAATCAAAACCATTTATCTTGATCTCGGCAAGGTTTTCGACAAGTAGATGACTTAATACTATACAAAAACCTTGAAGAAAAGTAAATAGGTGGATCCATAGGAGGCTGGTTACTTATCGCTTCGGGGATCAGCTAATGGAGCACCGTCCAAACCTGCCTGAATCTGACCACGTGCCCCACAAGGAATAATTTGTGGGTGTTCTCTTTATTATATTGATTAGCGGTATTGATAAGAATGTGCAATGCTCATGTATATATCTACTTCCTGATTATTCCCGAGTCTCATTCATATCTGACTTGCGTGAAACTATGAACAGTTACAATGAACTAAGTATTAAATTTATATCTCAGGGCACAGAGAAAAAACCGTCCCTTAACTGGGACAAATTTGACGACGCATACTTTGTAGAAGTCACGATATTTCGATTCATATCAGGATCCGGTCGGAAATGTTATTGCAAAAAAGCACCTTGTAAAGACGTGGGAGTAGTTATCTCTGACGAATTAACATGTTCTAGTCACGTCGACAGATCACAGCAAGCTGTCATAAACAGTCCTTAAGGATGTAGTGGACGTGTTGTGAAAGAGATATGAAAAGCAAGCGTCACGCTACGGGTGACACTTGATTAGACCAGTTATAAAATATTGTCGAACTGTTTGGTCCTAGCCGCCACCCACCTGTGGCCTAATAGATAACGCCTAGAAGTTGAAAACTTGAGCGATCTTCCATGTTGAACTAGAGTTACTAGACGTAAGGCGGTGAAACCAAGTATCATCCATCAGAGGTACGAACGCTATGAAATTCGAGACGTTTGTTAAACCAAAGAGGCCTCAGTTCCAAGTGTGTTAACACATCAATTAAAGCCAGAAACTTGTGCCCTTCCATTTCACCATAATCCTGGAACGGGTGTAAAATCGTGGCCATGGTTAGTTGCTCAGTGCCCCAACCAGTTCTGTGCCATAACGCTGCCGAAATTACTCGTGCATTCTCATTTGTTCTTACTGTGTCTGGCCTATGGAACTGCCTCCCTCCATGCATCTCAGCTATCACAAAACAACCAATAACATACTAGACTAAAAATCAAACAGACTCCTGGATAACCTGCTGGATGAGCCAAGATGCGAGGCCACTGGTCCTGTTAGCCACTCGAAAACGGGATGCAGCTCAATTTTGCATCTTGGATCCAGTTTTGAAATCACAGCTAACATTGTGGTTTCAACAACTGCAATAAATAATGTGTAAGTTCACTTAGGAAAGGCACAATGTAAAGTGAATCTCTCTCTCTCTCTCTCTCTCTCTCTCTCTCTCTCTCTCTCTCTCTCTCTCTCTCTCTCTCTCTCTCTCTCTCTCTCTCATTCTTCATTTTAGTATGTGTAAGTTCACTTAAGAAAGGCACATTATAAAGTGAATCTATAAGTAATCTCTCTCTCTCTCTCTCTCTCTCTCTCTCTCTCTCTCTCTCTCTCTCTCTCTCTCTCTCTCTCTTATCATATTCATCTTAGTAACTGTTATGAATATCAGTTCTTACAGGTGGGTGGCTCGACAAGGTTATTTCCCTCACTTTGGAGTGGGTGGAACCAAGCTGTACAATATACATATGTATATGTATATTATGATATTATATATATATATATATATATATATATATATATATATATATATATATATATATATATATATATATATATATATATATATATATATATATATATATATATATATATATATATATATATATATATATATATATATATATATATAATATGTAGCTTCACCCCCAACAGCTTCAGAAGCAAGTGCACCTGTATGCATTCACACGTAAAGCGGATTGACTCGTTAAGTGGGTTCATAGTTTCTCTTGATTTTGTTTTGATGTCGGGAGTTGGAGTGTGGATCCAGCGTGGATAGAAACCTTGGTAGAATTTTAAATCCGTTTATTGTTTGATAGAGCAAACGCTTCGGCAAACATTGAAGTGTTGAAGATAAAGATGGAAACTGACGTTTCCCCAAAAAAGTTTATTTCAAACTTTTTCGAAAGAGTGAAGTTCTGTGGTAAGAATATTAAAAACTACTACCCAGGATTATTTGGTCGTGGGAGAGAGGGCTGGGTCTGTTTTGGAGGTGGGGATGGGGTGGGGCCGGTTGGGGTTAGGGGTTGGGGTGGGAGGATGAGGAATGAGAGAGCATTTGGAGAGTTCAATATGAATCTCCTCTCTCGCTCTCTCTCAAGTGTCCACTTTTGTGCTGTTTGTAATAATCGTTTTTCTCTTTGACTGTTTATTTCATTATAGGGTCGTGTTTTACAAGTAATTTATACGCATAATATATATGTGTATACACACGCACGCACACATACACACACGTTTATATATAGATTGATTTATAATAAACAGATTTTATTTTTTTATTGAGCAAAACTTCAAAATAGCATTTGTTTGACCATTAGTGATTTGGTGGTGATTTTTAGAAGTCTGATCTTGTCGTCAGTTGAAATTCATTGAAATGACCTTTTATAGACTTTGCATATTGTTTGAATGTAGTCCGGTGGGATGGTGGAAATGTGCCTTTGCAGTCGCTCCCATGATTATTGTAAGCTTTGCCTCTGCAACGGCACATCCTGATTGATGGAGGTATTTGTTGATTGCAAAAGTGTTTTTTGAGCTTTTCAGTTATTTTCCCGTTTTCCTGGACTTAATTTACTCATGCGTCTTCAACAGTTAGTTTTATCTTTTCTTCCTTAAATTATGGTTGACTATTAGTTGCACATGCACGTCATGAACCCTTCTCTTCCTCTTCCGCAGTTTGGAGGAGTCTAATGCAATTTCTGGAAGAGTCACTGGGTTGATTGCGATTTGACGTCGCAACAACTCTGGCTCTCAACTCCAGAAACAGATTTAAAGCCACGGGAAATGATACAAACGATATTTAGGAGTCTGGATGTAATTTGACTTAGGTATATCAGGTACAGGGCGGTCACTTTTAATTATCCTTCAAACACTAATGATATCGTCTTCTATTGCGTTTTTGCATTTTGAACGCTGTTTCGTCGGAGCGTGAAGTTGTTCTTTCGTTGAAATCTTTGACCCTTCCCCATTGTTTAAAGATGTACATCACTACATCACCGTGACTGTGCTCTTTTTCCGAATTCGGGACATTTTGTGAGAAATGTACTGTTAGTGATTACTTGAGCATATTTTTTTAAAGTTTGTAACGAGGTCTGTCGCAATAAGAGGCAATGCACTTGATGGATATTCAGCGTAACTCTAATTAAAAAGAATTAAAAGTAATTGAATATGGGTTTGTTCCTTATGACCACGACAGTAGTTGAACGAAGTGAGGGCGCTTTGGTTAAACTTCATTGTTATCATTCAACAAGTTTATGAAGGATCTCCTGGTCAGGTGTAAGATGCGCACATGATCGTTAAGCTTTGTTATATACTTAGGAGAATGTGTATCACTAATTAAAGGATGCGTCCGTAATTTTATTGTTCTCTTGGACAAAACCTAACTTTGATTTTCTCGTTGGACAGGACCCCCATTTTTCTTTTGCTTTTGGGAGAGAGCCAAATTTGAACGTTTGAGTCCTTCTCTAGTCAAATTGATTAAACTAGTAATTTTGGATCCGCAAAAATGAGAATGTGCTTTAAAGAGCGTAAAGAAAATTTAGAGCAACAAAAATACAAGCCTCTTCAAAGGGTGGTCAGTTGTTCATTCAGTATGCCCTCCTAATGTATCCGTTTGTATCCAGAAATTTGCCAGTCTAATTGGGTGATGCAGACGGTCTGCTTTTCTGGTCTCAAGCGAATTCCAATTATAAAGAATATCGTTAATAGGGCTTGAGCGAGTGAAATGTTTCGTGTGGGAAGTTATGAAAAAAAAGAAAGGAGAAAAAAAGTAAGAAAAGTTTCTTTTTGACGATGCAAAAGTTATCTTTCCTTAATGAGTGCCGTCCCCCGAATAAAAGCAGACGACCGGCACCCGGGTGTGTTTGTGTGTGTGTGAAGAGAGAGAGAGAGAGAAAGAGAGAGAGAGAGTGCTCGCGCGCCTTTTGTATGCCTGGTGCCAGTCATTTTAGCAACCTCTTCCTCCCTTTCTTTTCCTTTTTTAAATCATCTGCTTTGGATGCTGATGGCCAAGTGGGCCCCTCTTCTCGGGACATGTATGAGAGAATAAGTTGTGTGTGTGACCGCTTTGTGCGGCTGTCCCGCCTCGAGTTGGAGGTCTGTCAACTGCCAGGGAGAATTGCCTTGGTCGAAGCAATATGGGATTGTTCATTTGTTTAAACACTGGCTCAAGGGGAAGATGTTTGTAGGCTTTTGTTCTTTAGAAACTTGTGTGTTTTTATCTTTATCTAGGAGTGGGTTACTTTTGAGTGTGGCTATGTATATAGGAATTATGTTTTGATTGTAGAATATATATATATATATATATATATATATATATATATATATATATATATATATCTATATCATATTTTGCATGTTTTTGAATTTTTAGAGAGGGAGGATAATCTCTCCCTCCCCCTCTCCCTCGTTTCTTATGCTCCCTTATTAATTATAATTCCATTTAAGTTGCTTCGTACTGTTTTGTCGCCTCTTATTTTATTGTATTATTTTCATTAAAAGGCATGGTTAAATATAAACAGTAGGCGTTATAAACAGTGGGCGTTACAAATTACTCTGCTTTTACCACAAGTATGGGAAATGAAACTCAGGTACAGTCCACAGTAGTCTGTTATGAAAACCGTCTTGCTGAAAAATTCTACCGTTCTAGATTTTACTTGCGATTTATTGCATTATAGGAATTGAGGGGAATTTCTTTACAATCTCTCCCCAGTGCCTGGATTCTAGCCATAAATACCATCTCTTCCTCTAGCTTTAGCCTCATAGCTCGGATTTGGCGCGGTCATTTCACTAATGAATAACCAGCGTTCTATTCCCGGACCGGATGAGGAAGGACGAAGTCCGTTATTCCCCACTTGATCATGGCAGTGAATCATATTTCTAGTTGTCGGTAAACTGTTGTCGGTTGCCTCTATTTTGGGGAGAGGTCAGTGCCCCGACGAAATGATTATCACCTCACCAAATTGAAGCCATGAATAAGATATTGCCTCTCCCAGTCGCACTCACGAGCCTGCCCTACCCTCGTTTCACAGAGGTGGTTACTTATGTCTGGCGAAAGGTAATTCAGTTCATGATAATTGTACTTTTATATGTCCATAAGAATCACTATATTTATGGTTGTTAGTATTTTTTCCTCCGCTTTTTCCTCGTCTCTTGCCCCTGAAGTGTCACAGGATAGAAGTCCCAGGAAGGCCAGCCGAGTTAAGCTCCGATCCTCAATAAGCCACCGTGACATTTCCTTGTGATAACATAGCCGACCAATAAGTACTGCCGCTAGAGCTATGATAACACCCAAGGCGTCCAATTAGCAGCAGTTATAGCAAGACCGACGCATGGGAAAGTCTCTTTGTTTGGCGTTAACTTAAACCTGATGGATGTTTGGCCTTGGGGCTTCTTATGGGCCTTTGGAATGTGATGGGCTGTACTTGCTTTGGGATTAACGAAAGGCTCAGCGAGCTTCCAGGAAATAAGGAATTGAAAAAGAAAACAGAATGGGGTGCGTCATTGTTTGACATGTGATGGTACTTCTTATCTTTTCCTTTCCTCCCTTGAGTTAAGTATATCTTAGTTTAACCAGACCACTGAGCTGATTAACAGCTTTCCTAGGGCTGGCCCGAAGGATTAGACTTATCTTACGTGGCTAAGAACCAATTGGTTACTTAGCAACGGGACCTACAGCTTATTGTGGAATCCGAACCACATTATAGCGAGAAATGAATTTCTATCACCAGAAATAAATTCCTCTTATTCTTCACTGGCTGGTCGGAGATTCGAACTCGCGGCCAGCAGAGTGCTAGCTGAGAACGGAACCCACTTGCCCAACGAAGAACCCTTCCTCTCTTGGAATGCGCCCCCTTCCCCCTTCCATTTAGTCATAGGGTTGGATCTTTTCTTTTCCACACAACCAAGCAACCTGGTATGGAGTAGTATACAGCCGTTTTATTTTTTTCCTTGACGGCTTTCGAGCAATGTTGAGGTCGTATCGGTTATTATGGCGCTTACCCAGGCATGACGTTACCATTGTTATAGCGCGTGGATGTTTATACAGCTGACTCGAGAATGATGGCCTTACTTGGCTCATGGTTTCCAACGCTGTTCAGCAATCCGTCTCGTGTGTTTTAGCTGAACGTGGAAGAATTACGCCGGCTGATGTTTTAATTGGCTGGGTATTGACCGTTGTATGTTTGATATAAGTGGAGATGTTGATTATGCTGTCTGTTGTTTTGATCGACCACAATAGGTTTTGCTCATGTAAAAATTAGTTTGTTGTTCTTATTGCTTGACGTGCTTTTTATGTAATAAATTCACTTGGTACATCTTTTAACACTGCATTATTTGAATACATGGGCACTTTGTTGTGCAGTTATTTTCCTCCTATGTCAAAAGGTTCACTTCATTTCTAATATTCTTACACATTCTTCTGACACCACGAATGTGATAACCATCAACTTAGTCCATTATTCGATGTTACCTTTTCAAGTACCGGTATTGCTCTTTTGCATGCCATTTCTGACCTGCTATCTCTTTTAGTGTGAAAATAATTATTAGCAATTAATAGCTCACGCATCTTATAACTGTCAAATTGTAATTTTTTCCAATATGCCCGTTTCTTTCGGATTTTAAAACATCGTCAATTAACTGAAATGGCTTTGCTAAAAACGTGAAAAACCCATGGCAAGATTTTTTTGTGTACGATGTTCCATACTTTTCGACACGGACGAGTCGCAAGACTCTCTCTCTCTCTCTCTCTCTCTCTCTCTCTCTCTCTCTCTCTCTCTCTCTCTCTCTCTCTCTCTCTCTCTCTAAACATATCGTCAATTAACTGAAATGGGTTTGTTAAAAACGTGAAAAATCCATGGCAAGATTTTTTTGTGTACTATGTTCCATATTTTTCGACACAGACGAGTCGCAAGATTCTCTCTCTCTCTCTCTCTCTCTCTCTCTCTCTCTCTCTCTCTCTCTCTCTCTCTCTCTCTCTCTCTCTCTCTCTCTCTCGGATCATCTCCTGTATTAGGATAGATATTATACGACGGGGAACCTGAATAAACTTTCTTCCTAATCCGATGTCATTTACAAGAGAGGGAAGGCAGCCATCCCTCCGTTTTCGCGCGAGTGTGTGTGTGTGTGTGTATGTGTGTTTGTATGTGTGTTTGTGCGTTTTATTTCTTTTATATCAGATATGGAGATGAGAAACGGGAGGTGCCTCGAGATTAAAATAGCTTCAAGACGATCATATTAATTTCGTCGTGTTTGGTGTGTTAAAAATTCTTAAGTGCGTCCGTCAACATTTTAAAATAATTATACTTCGTTAATCATCCTTATAATCCTTCTTGCTTACACTCTTTCTCATTCGATTTGAAACTTTTAGCGGAGGATGAGAACTTTAAGAAACTGCTTTCGTTTGCTTTTCTCTAGCCACCAATGTAAACATCTTGAAAAACGGAGATGTATTTTAGTGTGTTCGTTTTTTTTTATTTGCTATCAGTGTTCCCAAAAGCTTTGCAGAACACTGTGCTATGTAAGCAGATCACGCCCTTGATTGTAGATTCTCTCTCTCTCTCTCTCTCTCTCTCTCTCTCTCTCTCTCTCTCTCTCTCTCTCTCTCTCTCTCATTTTCATTATTTGCTCATCTGAATTTTTTTTTTAAATATTCGTGATACAAATTAGAAATTGACAATATTGACAAAAAAAAAAATTAGAATAGAGGCAGGAATAAAGTTGTAACATGGATATGTGTGTGTGTATATGCTGTATATATAATGTATATATCATATTTTTTTATTTAAAAAAACGTTTACCCATTGACTGCCAGAACTTACTCCACTGACAGAGAGAGAGAGAGAGAGAGAGAGAGAGAGAGAGAGAGAGAGAGAGAGAAAGCTTAAAAAAAAAAGACTTATAGCTTATGACTCCCTTAACAACTCAGGGGTCGGTTCTTGAGGTTTACGGAAAGAAAACCTGCTAACAACTCCGACACAACCGTCGGCCCACATGTGTTTATGTGAGGATGCCAAGGAGCAACTCTTTCTGCTTTTGGCGTCACATTCTCTTCTTATACAGGCCCATTTACTAACGGGAAACCCCCTCCACCAAGGAACACCACACATGAACCATCTTTCCGCTCGGATTTCTCGCTCAGACTTCTGTCATCGAGTTCTTAGCCTTCACACCATGGAATCTCTCTCTCTCTCTCTCTCTCTCTCTCTCTCTCTCTCTCTCTCTCTCTCTCTCTCTCTCCGGATTTCCTGCTTTAGGTTTTTAATTCACTGAGGCTTGTTTTTTTTTTTGTCTGTCATATTCTACCAGTAGTGATGTGTTGACATACCATTACTGTTGTAGTAACCATTACTGTTGTAGTAAAGTCCAAATTAATGTTAGCTTCAAAGAAAACCTCAGTCGGTGGCGGTTAGCTTTTCTTGTCACGCATTTTCTTAGTATACGTTGTAAGAAGTGTTAACATTTAATGGTGGTCAGCATTTCTTTGGCTTCTTGGTGATTACTCACCAGTTATCTTGGTACGCAACAGGTACCTTGATGTAGACATAGAATTTTACTTCTGTGAGATATCACTCCTATGTGTTTTGTGCGTGTATATATATATATATATATATATATATATATAATATATATATATATATATGTGTGTGTGTGTGTGTGTGTGTGTGTGTGTGTGTACAGTATATAGTAAGTAGTATATATGTGTGTATGTATGTATGTACTGTATGTATGTATGTATGCATGCATGCCAAGATATATGCGCAGTTATATAGTGTTTCTTTTATACCTCAGAGTTTTCTCTTGTACTTGCATTATTTTTCATCTTATTTCAAAGTATGAAAGAGGTCTGCTGAAAGATTTCTTAAGAAAAGGCTAAATGTTGATTATCTCTCACTTGTTTGTCGTTTATTATCTCCTCATAACCTTATGAGTGAGGAGTAATATTCACGTTGTGTATTTTTGTTATTACTTACGCCTCAAAAATTTGATTAATGTTGTTAGAGGATATTTTACGTAAATTCATATAGAAATGGTAGAGAGACAATAGTGTTATTACTCAAGTTACTATTTTGATTATTTGAGAATTCTTCAAAATGTCGTTAGGTGATGTTTTCGTTATTTTTCATTTAATATTTTCTGTAAAAGTAGGAAAGGACTGAGATCTCTACTCACCTATACTTTTACACTTAATGATACTATATTTTAAATGGCAGGAAAGTTGTTTATTACGTATTTTATTCACGTCGTATTGATATGTTTCTTCACATTTCGCTGGCTGGGAGGGGGTTGGGATAGCCATCTCTCTCTCTCTCTCTCTCTCTCTCTCTCTCTCTCTCTCTCTCTCTCTTCTCTCTCTCTCTCTCTCTCTCTCTCTCTCTCTCCTTCTCTTTGGCTTGCATATCCAGTATGTGTACCGTCGGTAGGGATCACCTCATAGGCTGCTCATATATTGCTTTATGTGGTGGGCGTTTTATCCAGCGGAATTGTTCTTCTGTCATCAATCTTCCGTGCCTTACCTCCTCGGTCTTCTCTATCTTTTTCGACTAAGCTTCCTGCTCTGTGTATAAATATTTAGTGGGTGTCTTATGGCCTAAACTCCCCCTTCCCCTTCTTCGCTTACTCCATTTCTTATGGCTCCCCCTCCTTCCCCTCGCCCCCTCCCTGCCTTTCCCCCAGTATTGTTCTTTCTCCCTGCTTCCTTCCTTCCTTCCTATCCAAGCTCCGCCCATTGTATGTGCTTCGTCCTCTCCTCCCCCCTCTCCCTCCCTTTCTCCCTCTCCCTTCTCCCACTCATATGCTCACTAACGCACCGAAGCATTCTCTCCAAAATCGTGATATGCATGTAATGTCCATTCGGTTTTCTCTCTCTCTCTCTCTCTCTCTCTCTCTCTCTCTCTCTCTCTCTCAGCGCCATATCCCCTTTTATGTACTTTTTATTCAGATGTACATGTGAAATTAGACATTTAAGAAAAGCCACGTAATAACGGAAGTACCGTGGTCTTAGTTTTAGTGCAATTTATAAAATTACAGTTTTTTTTTTCATCAGTTGTAGACGGACGATTTTTTTTTTCTTAGATTTTGAAAGCCTATAATGTGAGTTTTTGGTGGGCTCGTCAAGAGCCCCCGTGTCATTCTTGGCTTCAGATTGGAAGTCGTCAGTGCAAACATTTAATGAGTCCATGTAGAGGATTGTCTTGGGAAAGAGGATCCTACAGCCTTCCAATTCGTCAGCTGTACCATGTGGAAGGAGTCGCAGAAATGCGGGGCTTTTAAGGGCCTTAATGACACATGTAATGCTTCTTTGGAACTCCTTTCGGGGTGGGAGAGGTCCAAGGTTGCCGAGGTTCACTGGTGGGCGGGGGTGGGAGGCATCGTGACTGTTTTATTCGGGTGTGAAAGTCAATTATGGCCGTTAAGTCTCTGGAAGTAGCAATTTGCCGCGCTTTTCAGGATCCTTGAAGAGCCAATCATATCTCTTCTTGTGACTTTAAGTGGCCAATGGGATGAGCTGTTGAATTTTAAACTTGAAGGCATAATGTTTGGAGGTTGCTCTTGGATGCTCGTTTCTGGAAGCGATGTAAGTTGTTGAGAGAGAGAGAGAGAGAGAGAGAGAGAGAGAGAGAGAGAGAGAGAGAGAGAGGGGGCTGTGACATCGGTACGGCAAGTACCGTAGTCGATTGTGACGAAAAAAATAATAATCGTAATTGAGAACCACTGGCTAAAAAGAAACTCTGCAATGGAAAGTTTTTCATTTTTAATTTTTATTATTCCCTTCTCTCTTCCTCCTTTTCCTTGTATAGCCAGGTCTGGGGTAGGCTTAGTTGATTATTTGGGATAAAACTTTGTCCAACCCCCTCGTAAACACGGACACGCAATGCTATAAAAGTTACAAAAATGGTAGTTGGCCTTTAGTTCTTCACTGCTGTAACAGCTGCTGCTGCGCGTCTTACATATTGTTTTCTTCTTGATGTCCTAATTCAGCGTGTGGTTGATCATTTATTCTTTTGCTTTTATTTCATATGGAGCTGTATGTACGGATTTTGCATGCATTGGTGATTGCAGTAGTGACTATGAAAGTTTCATTAGAATTGTATCTAGTTTTCTGGTAATATTAAAAAAAAAATACTTTTAGCGGTGATTTTTTACGTGACATTAATTGTTTTATTATGTACGATAAAAATTATTTTCGTGACGTCTTCTTTTCGTGACGTCAGCATATGGATGAAATTACTCTGTTATCTGTTAGTGAAATTCACAACATTGCACATGTGATGTCTGTTTACGGAAGACCAATTTTCTGGGTTTTTTTAGCTTTATATTTGTTATTCTTTCTTAAACTTATTGAAACTTGAAATGATCTTATGCAGCAATAGTCGTGACTTTCCTCCTTTTCCGATGTAAGTCAAAAACTATGCGCGTCTCCTTGGCATGATTTTACTAGTAGTATTAGGGCTTTTATTTATAGCAGATTGCCTGATTATTCTGAGTCAAGAAATTAGTTTTTAAAATGCGCTTCATTCATTCGTTTATTGTGGAGCCTTGAAAATCCTTATCTACAGATAATTTTCTCTAGAAGTGGTGGAGTAATACCTCATGTAGTTAATGACATCACTTCAGCCTGACAAGTAAATTGACAGATAATCGTGAATACCTGGAGAGAGAGAGAGAGAGAGAGAGAGAGAGAGAGAGAGAGAGAGAGAAGGTCAAGGTAACACGATGAAGGAAAAGATCGATTCCTGGTCCATTGTGTTTTCACGGGTCTTTCTGCAACACCAATTGAGGCCTAAAAAACCTTACGGTACTCTCTTCCATACCATATACACTTCGTCGAAAGGTTTTTGTGTGTGTTTTGCAATAGGAATGGTGGCAGTGGAATGTCTTTGCAGTATGTGGACTATTTTTAAACTAATTTGGGATAAGATTGATTACTCCACTGTTGCCTACCCCCCACCCCTAAAAAAAAAGAAAAAGAAAGGAAAGATGTGGCACACTATTATGACGGGACAGTTATTCTTCGGGTACTTTCTCTTAAGATCAGTGGGAATGATTAAAGGCTTACCGAGGTCTTTTCTTCAGTTTCTTTCTCCAGTAACCCTACCACTGCCACCCCCACCCCCTCTCCCCCTTGCCCCTCATATCTTCTCCCTCCACCCTCTTGTGCTCCCGGATCTCATAATGGTAGGACCGGACCGTCGAGTTTATATGTGAGCTCTATAGGCCTAACTTATTGAAGAGGATAAGCTGGTGGGGCTGATGGTCAGGGTGGTGGTGGTAGTAGTAGTAGTAAGTCATAGATCATCATGGTGTATTTTGTGCAGTCTCTGGACAGAAAAGAGAGGTGCATTAATAAGGGGAATGATCTCTGCTAAATGCAGGTCTGTTGTGCCCTCGACCATTTCTTACTACAAGTGGGTGAAGTGCCAGTTTGTAGTAGGATGCAGCGGGAGCTGAAGAGGTTACTGCTGCAGGGTTTCACGAATTTCAGGAGAGGCCACAGGTGGCGCTGAGTCAACCGAGTAAATCGAATTGAAATAACAGCTATTCACAGGTGCTGCTGCTTCTGCTGCTGCTGCTGCTGCAGCAACAAGAACGACGGTGGTTGTGTTGATGTGTATGCTGTTGTTTTATTCGCTGAAGCCTAAACGTTTTTATTTACTCACTGATTTTTTGTACTCGTAAGTTGAGATTTCTAGTGTGGGTGCGTTCATGCCTTGTCTGCTTATCCTTAAGATGGAATGTGATTTTGTTTGTTTTGGTGCTGTATGAGATCTCTCTTCATAATGACTTATCAGTGTCTCAAGTACTCGCTTTGTAAAGTGATAGCACAGGCAGAGCTTAAAGCACTGATTGTCATTAAACATCTTCTTTATTGCAACTCCCTTTGTATAATCCTTTTGTTATCTCTTGCCAGGTGTGGATCTTACTGTTGGATTTTAAAAAGGCTTCTCTTCATTCTTGCCCTCCCCCAGTATTTCTTCTCCCACCGTAAATATTTATGTAAAGTTGTTTTAGAAAGTATACATATGTATGTATGTATTTGTATACATTTATAAGAAAATTCTTTCATGCCCACCATTATGAATGTCGAGCTGGAATTTCCCTTTGTAATCTGAGCTTCCAAACCCTGAGATGCTCTTTAATTTTTAGGTTAGACATTTCATAATTTAAGATTGGAGATCGATTGCCAACATTATTCTTAATTTGTGTGCTTTTTATTTTAGCATTTGTAAGCTCATTAACAATTATGAGGGGAGGGTGGGTCTAAGTGGAGATTTGTGGAAGTGAAAGTGCAGGGAAGACATGAGTGGGGAATTTCTCAAAACCCAAATATATGTATATATATTCACATATATACACTTATGTATGTATGTAAAATCCCGTTGGTCGTCCAAGCAGTTAGGTTAATTCAGTCTTCCAAGCAGTTAGGTTAATTCAGTGCTTGGGTGGGTGACCACTAAGAAATGCCTTCAGCCACTGTGGGACAGAGCGAAAGGCTTGCAGTCTTTATAATATATATATATATATATATATATATATATATATATATATATATATATATATATATATATATATATATATATATATATATATATATATATCTACACAAGAAAGAGAAAAAAAAGAGATAGCGTGTGTGCGCTTGCACGTGGGCGTGCCTGTAAATTCATCATGTATTGCTCTTCGAGATAGTGTATGGGAAAATGACTCCAAATTGGTGTGTTTGAAGATGAAAAATAGATGAAAAAGAAAGGTTAGGAAAGCTTCAACATCAACAATGGAAGTACGGTAGTTGGATGCCGATCCCTTTGGCCGTGGCCTTGTTATTGCAACTCACGTCTGGGGCATTACCAACTCCCATCTGAGCTTGGAACGATACAGACCGGCAGCTTTCTCTCTCTCTCTCTCTCTCTCTCTCTCTCTCTCTCTCTTTTCACTGCCGTTTGCATCACCATCGTGATCATCACAAACTCGGTCATTATTCCCTTATTCTTCACTGTCCTGCCATCGCTCAGTTACTGTTAATGTCAGTGACATCATCAGTATTTGCATTAATGTCATTTGGTGAAATCTGTGGAACTCCGGTATTAGTAGTGATATTAGTACTGTGCACTCTGTTACTGAACCGTTGTGGTAATCCTGTATTGTGACGTTTGAACCGCAGCTGGCAATCTCGCTTTGTTACGTCGTAAGTCTACGTACTATCGCTAAAGTAATTCCTGTAATCGTTACCCAAGTTAATAGCTGACTTGTTCCCAAAAGTTAAGTATACATTAGTTTAACCAGACCAATGAGCTGATTTACGGCTCTCCTAGTGCTGGCCCGAAGGATGGGATTAGACTTATTTTACGTGGCTAAGAACCAATTGGTTACCTAGCAACGGGACCTACAGCTTATTGTGGAATCCGAACCACATTATAACGAGAAATGAAGTTCTATCACCAGAAATAAATTTCTCTAATTCTTCATTGGCAAAAGGATGTGCTGTCTTTTTGATAGTATTGTTATCCAAATTCTCTCTTAGATTTTGTAGCATTCTAGATTTGTTTTGTTGGTCTTAATCTATGCTATGTTCCAGAACTGATGTGCAATGTCTACGACCTATACTTTAATCCTCTGGCCTATTCTTAGCCATGTTCTCGTGATTTAGATTCCTCGGCTGGGTTAGAATGTGGCATTAATTGTTTTCATCCATAAATATTGTACTCATTTTGCGTTCATCCGTAATCTCTTGAGTGATAATAGCATCCTTTCCGTCTGTTTTGATGGAATTTGTGTGTGGCTGTATTTTGATATAACGAAAAGTACATCCTGTTGTGACATTTCAGACTCGTGCTAAGTTTTGTGTAATCCATGTTCATATATTCATGTAAAAGCCAACAACTACAAAGCTTTTGGGCACGTACGGCGACCGCCAGTATGGGAGCAGCAGCCCCGGGGGCCCGTGGGCACTGGACGTGAGCGCCACATAATGTGAACCCTCCAAGACCGACGGCCCTGTGGCATTTGGTCTGATATGACTTGTTTTTACAGGAGCCGCGTCGCTGTTAGTCTAGTTGATTAAAGTTGAGTCAGGTTTTTCTATTTCGTTCAATGTTTTTTCGCTGTGAACAGGATTAAGAACAACGAAAACTTGTTTTCGGAATTGCATCGGAAGTTGCAATTTCCAAGTGACGTGCTTTCCCAGGGTGCTGCTGCTAGTGTTGCTGTTGCGTGGCTTGTACAAATGATCTCTTACGTAATTTTTGGATGTTTTCAGAGGAGGGCCCCGAAATTGATCTGCGATGCAGTGTGTGTTCTCTAAATAGACTTACGAAACTTCTCTCTCTCTCTCTCTCTCTCTCTCTCTCTCTCTCTCTCTCTCTCTCTCTCTCTCTCTCTCTCTCTATTTATTTTGAAGGAATCTCCCCTTCAAATAATTATACTCTCAAACTCTTTTTATGTATGAAATAAACATTATTATCTATATATTACTATAGTCTCTCTCTCTCTCTCTCTCTCTCTCTCTCTCTCTCTCTCTCTCTCTCTCTCTCATTGTTTGTTGTAGTCGTGTCTGTTTCTTCTTGTGGAGGGGTCAGGGGAAAAAACTTGATAGGATTGAAACTCGGGAAAATACGTATTGAATGTCGCGGCCAGGAGTTGCGAGACTTCCTGCATATTTGGGACAGAATGCTCGAAAACACAAAGGTCATTTCTTTACGCTTACGGTGAGAGGGAGAAAATCTCTCTATGCTGACTTGAACAAGCATAAAAAGGTCTGCCTGTGTGCGTGAGTATTGAGAGAGAGAGAGAGAGAGAGAGAGAGAGAGAGAGAGAGAGAGAGTGTGTTTGTGTATGCTCTATACAACAGGCTTAAAACTGCCTCAGAGTTGATTAATGAGAGAGAAAGAGAAGAAGAGAGTTTTGTGGATGCTTATGGCAGTCAAATAAATGGATGTTATTTAAAGATACCTGTAGAAACAGCAGACTGTGTATGTGAAATGGCTGACTGAATGGACTATTAAAAAAAAAATCTCCTTTACTTGACGGAAGTGCGAGTTTCACTTTCATGTTTATTCAGACATTGCTGAGTAGTTGTATATATTTCTTATAGTTAAGCAAAAGCTACATATTGTATTGTTTAATTACCCCAATCAGCTGGATAATGATAATGATGATGATGATGATGATTATTATTATTATTATTATTATTATTATTATTATTATTATTATTATTATTATCATAGCTGGCCAACCCGGCACTGCCCGGGATAACTCTGAATGGCAACCGATAAATCTCTCTCTCTCTCTCTCTCTCTCTCTCTCTCTCTCTCTCTCTCTCTCTCTCTCTCTCTCTCTCTCTCTCTCTCTCTCTCTGTGCGTTCTTTTCCAGATAGTAAGTCATATGTATACGGAAATTAGGTATGATAAATTCGTAAAGTTACTAAGTCTACGGGCATAACCAGCCCCGTTTCATGGGAGCCCTTCCCCTCACCCCCCTCTGGTGCCAGTGATGTATTACCTCCTCAGTATTCTTTTCCAGATAGTAAGTCATATGTATACCAAGTTTGGTTGGAATTGCTCAATGCGTTTCAGAGTTATGCTGGAACATACATACATAAGCCTACATGCATTCACCCATTTATTTATTTATTATATATATATATATATATATATATATATATATATATATATATATAGATTATTATTATTATTATTATTATTATTATTATTATTATTATTATTATTTACTGCAGCATCAGGGCTCCATAGCTTTATTGAGAGAAATAGCAGCAAAAAATAATCAATACAAAATAATCACGAAAAAGGCTCTTAAAAAAGCAATTTTGCTCCGTATGGACGTCTGAAGTTCCGGCGGTTCTAGTACATGCTCAGGAAGAACATTCCATAATCTGGTCACAGCTGGAACGAAACTTCTAGAAAACTGTTTAGTATTGAACCTTACATAAGGGAAGGCAGTACTGTTAGAATTAATTGCAAATCTAGTGCGGCGTGGTCGACGGCATTGGAAAGTTAGAATTTTGAAAGTTATAAAGTAAGCATTATTATTATTATTATTATTATTATTATTATTATTATTATTATTATTATTATTATTTTATGCAAGCATTATTATTATTATTATTATTAATATTATTATTATTTTTATTATTATTATTATTATTATTATTATTTTATGCAAGCATTATTATTATATTATTATTATTATTTTATGCAAGCATCATTATTATTATTATTATTATTATTATTATTATTATTATTATTTCATGCAAGCATTATTATTATTTTTATTTTATGCAATCATTATTATTATTATTATTATTATTATTAT
>NC_089750.1:20522552-20577552 GCF_040412425.1 Macrobrachium rosenbergii
CGTATCTCGTGGCAATTTCCATTGAATAATCCAACTCCACTTGCATTCACAATTGGGTTCTTGTTCCAGGGGTGGTATTAATAGAAATTTGATATACCGTTAATATTGCTCAGCCAGACTCCGACGGCATGGCTTTAGGCAGCTCTCGGCCCGAAATCATCATCGGGTAGTTCACAGGCTGGAAAATTCTCTCTCTCTCTCTCTCTCTCTCTCTCTCTCTCTCTCTCTCTCTCTCTCTCTGGCGCTTCAGGTTTTCGGTGAGGAAGTGGAGAAGGATGGAAATGGTTTATTTAATTCGAAAATTGTCGTCACAGGAACAGTGGCCAAGTACTAGGAAGGGAAAGAAGAGAAATTGCACGGAAGCAATTTCTTTGAGAGAGGAAGGGGTATGAGAGCGAAGTTTGGGAAGGCACAGTATTTTTGTCTTTTTGATGTGTATGTTTTTGTGTAAAATTTTTTCGCCTATGTTTTGTAGGTATTGGAGTTGTGTATCAGACCTGCTTGTTTTAGCTATAATAGTCAATTTCGGCACTGTATATCTATCTATCTATCTATCTATCTATATATATATATATATATATATATATATATATACAAATATATATATATATATATAATATATATATATATATATATATATATATATATATATATATATATATATATATATATATATATATATATATATATATATATATATATATATATATACATATATACATCATGTATACATGCATATATATATATATATATATATATATATATATATATATATATATATATATATATATATATATATATATATATATATCCCCTTTATACCTGCAGAATAATTTCGTATTTTCCTATAGATGAATTCATTTGCCTAATAAGTTATTAATTATTTAGGATAATAGAAAAAAACATGGTTTACAGTAAGGACATCAGTTACATCTCAGCGGTGACCAAATATGATTGATTATAGAAAGCTAACTAAAGGTTCTCTCTCTCTCTCTCTCTCTCTCTCTCTCTCTCTCTCTCTCTCTCTCTCTCTCTCTCTCTCTCTCTCTCTCTCTTTATATTTGTTATGCCCTGGAGCCTTTTATTTCCTTCTTTATTGGCCTCTGAGGAACTTCCCCATCGTGATCACTTTTTCCAGAAAAATGTTGCGGAAGCTGTGGCCAAAGATGAAGGAGGGGAAAAAAAAAATTGTGATAAGAGTGTTGTGGTATTACACCTCTTGAGGGCCAATTAGTGGTGATGCAAGCAGAAAATGTTTCGTTTTTTGCTTATTCCCTTCCAAGGAGAGAGGGCATACCTTCAGAATAGTCCTCGCCAGCGAGGTCGGGGAATTTCCAGAGAGAGAGAGAGAGAGAGAGAGAGAGAGAGAGAGAGAGAGAGAGAGAGAGAGAGAGAGCTGAGAGAGAGAGAGAGTTAGATTAAGTGCTGTTTTTTAGAGATAGAGAGAGAGAGAGAGAGCTGGTTATATTAACTCGTGCCGTTTTTTATGAGATATTCTCTCTCTCTCTCTCTAGAGAGAGAGAGAGAGAGAGAGAGAGCTGGTTATATTAACTCGTGCTTGTTTTTATGAGATATTCTCTCTCTCTCTCTCTCTCTCTCTCTCTCTCTCTCTCTCTCTCTCTCTCTCTCTCTCTGATATAGGTTTTCCGTTAAATTACGCGATGGTTATTGTCTTCTCGCTAACCCTGGTCTCTGGAATGAGACGTGAAACCCATCCCTTCGAGAGTAGATAAAATTGAATTTCTTATGAATGAATTTGCATATTTTTCTTCCAAATTAATGACCTATTCAAGATCCGAATGCGTACGCTGTCTGAATTTATAATTCAGAAAGGATTGCGTAGTGTATATCTTGACTTTTTCTTTTCGTGTTCCTGTATGCTCACTATTTTTTTATTTGTTGAATGGCGGTGATACTCAGCTGTGTAATAATAATAATAATAAAAATAATAATAATAATAATAATAATAATAATGATGATGATGATGATGATGATGATGATGATAATAATAATAATGATAATGATAATAATAATAATAATAATAATATTATTATTATTATTATTATTTATTATTATTATTATTATTATTATTATTATTATTATTATTATTGTGCTGCTTCTCAAAACTAGTAAGCGTTGCTCTTAGCCAAAAAAATACCGATGTTTATTGGTGATTTTTTCTTGGAGAAAACAGACAGTATCTAAAGAAATTAAAGCGCTGCTCTTCAAAAAGGAATATAAAGTCGCTAAATAGGATGGACAAAATATATATTATGAATCTGGTTAGCCTATTTCATCAGCGTTGGGCATGTAAATATATTTTAATATCTATTGACATTTGCAGGTTGTTATATTTTGTCGTTTGGTGATCCTGTTCCAGATGAAATTCGTTTAGCACCAGATTTAATCCTTCTGATTTGAGCAGATTAGTTTGGGATTACAAAAAGATCCTTGGAGGATTAATCCGTATTATGGAACAGGTCATTGTAGTACTATTAGTCCAGTAGAAGAGCAGATTTTCACCCGTCTTTAATCCACTTTTCATTTGCTGTTTATGGAATCAGTATAGTGTTTGCATGTTTGACTTTTGTAGTTATGCATTCATTATTATTATTGTTAGCCAAACAACAACCCTAGTTGGTAAAAACAGAATGCTGTAAGGGCTCCAATGGCGAAAGCTGCCCAGTAAAATACGGGAAAAAAAATAAGAATAAATTGTACAAAAGAAATCACTGAGAAAAACATGAGATGAAACACTTAGAGACAACTGAATGTCTAGCTCGTCAACTATATTACTTCAGAAGTTCATTCTGTAGTTTGGTCACAGCTGAAAAGAAAAAGACGGATTGAACTTACAATTAACTTGCAATTAACTGCATGTCTCGCATACTACGTGTTGGATGGTATCGCATGAGAAGATCCAAATTTTAGGATCGTGAGAATTATGAAAACTTTGATAAAGCATGCCCAAGGAACAGCTTGGCTTCATGTAAGAGTACACAATAAGCTCAGTGAATCCGTGTTAAATGAGGTTACTGTTGCGTTCGGCGACCTCGAAACTTCCCACCGTATGGAATCGTGTTTGCTGCGGCAAATCCAGATTCTTTTGAAGACATGGTAAAGTTGGAATTTAATGTGGTATGTTGTTAATGTAAACGTTAGTGTGTTGATATTAAGCCTTTTATTTTTTCGACTTGAAGCTAGACCTAAAGGATTCATTTTGGCATTTAATATATTACCTTGTAGGTTGTTTATTTTCAGTGTAGGTTATTCATAATTCTTAAACTAAGATTTTGTCGCCGTATTTTTGTATAATTTTACTCTTACTTTTACTCTTTTATCTTTCCCTTGACTTATCTGTGCATTACAAATATTAAAATAGATCATGTATGTAAGAATTTTTTTATCTTAAGAGTTGTAAGCTGATCTGCCAGCGAGACGGAATGGAAATATGGTATGGGGCTTATATTCCCAAGCAACCATTTTCATCGCGATGGCCAATCCAAGTTGGTATGCAAAGGCAGCGTAACTATATTCTCAGTGTGTATTGGCTGAGAGAAAGCGCAAATTCTTCCGCATTCGGAGGGATGTCGAATGTGCTCATTGTTCAGCTGGGTGCGTGATGTCTGGCTTCGTTCGGATTCTGTGTTTAAGGAGAAACTGCAAACGAGGGATTAACGTACTTGGAATTTATCTCTCTCTCTCTCTCTCTCTCTCTCTCTCTCTCTCTCTCTCTCTCTCTCTCTCTCTCTCTCTCTCTCTCTCTCTCTCTCTCTCTCTCTCTCCCTTGTGGGTTTTGCAACTGCACATTAAAGAAATCAATATATCAGTCAAACTTGTATGCGCGTGTACATGTTGTAGGCAAGTAACACGCACATGCGCATATATATATATATATATATATATATATATATATATATATATATATATATATATATATATATAAAATTTGTATACATACATACATACATACATGTACACAAACACATACACATATACAGTATATATTATGTATGTATATATATATATATATATATATATATATATATATATATATATATATATATATATATATATATAGAGAGAGAGAGAGAGAGAGAGAGAGAGAGAGAGAGAGAGAGAGAGCTTGTATATTCAATATTCTTTCTCTGTATGAAGTATTGAAAGCTCTGAAGTCAAACTTAACTGCAGAATTGTGAACAAGATGCCAGATTGAGTTAGAACTCTACTTGTATTAGGGTCTCCAAAATGACCATTGGCATGGTATATACTTTTGCTCATTCGGCAGAATACCTAGGAACTCTCTAATTTAGTCTTAAGTATGTACACCGGTTGATTAGTAGCAGTGATTAAAATAGGCTTGATGAAATAATTCCATAAGTAAGAGGCTGTTAGTGCAAATAACGAGGCACAGACAGTCTTTAAATCTCAGTATGGCATAGAGTTCGTCGGTTCTTCGATAACTGTAGTCTTGTCCTCCCAAAAGAAAGAGAGAAAGAAAAAAAAAACACGGATGGCTGTATGGTTGCGGTTAGTTGGTTAGTTAGAATGCAGGATGGAATTGTATTAGGCGTGTGTAGGTTGTATAAATCTACGGCAAGTGACCGCACGTTTCACTGAAAGGATTAACGGGGCCAATCTTTGGGTAAACTTTTTCACTAACTCCGGTCACAGAATTTTCCCCTTTTCCTTTTTTTTTTTTTTTTTTTTTTTTTTTTAAATTCTGGCGAAAAATCTGTGGCTCTGCAGAGAAGTAGAGCCAGACGAGAGACCTGGGTTCTCCGAAATCATATTACACCCCTTAGATGCGAACTGCACCGTGACACATTCAAAGACTTGAATATGAATGTTGGAAATATGAAAATGAGTTTGAGGTTTTTATCATCGTCCTTTTCTGAAGTCATTTTTCCCAAGTGTTTCCTTTTAAAGAAATAAATGTCATAAAGGAAATGACGGAAAAAAATGAAAGATTTTTTCTTACAACTGAACCAGGGTTGCGGGAAGTTGGGGAAAGCAACTTCTGAAGTGTAAAGATTCTCTCTCTTCTGTCGCAAAGAAATAGAAAAAGAAAGAGTTAGAGAATAAACCCGCTGAATGCCAAGGAGATGAAGTTATCTGGAAAAGGCACTGTTTGTGTGCCTCTGTGTGTGTGTGTGCTCTGCATTTGTATGTGTTTGTTCCAGCTGTTTGTTAGCGTTTGTGTGCGTGTGTTTGTGCGCATGTGGGAAGGTCTGTAGCCATCTGCACATGGGATTGGGGTAATTGTTGTCTTGGATCCATGTTTATAGCCAGGCAGCCGCTCTTCTTTTTTTTTTTTCTTTCTTTCTTTTTCCCAGCCTCCTCCTATCAAGGCGGCTGCTGTAGTTGGTTGTTTGGTAGCTTCTGTCCCGGGAATTTATGGGTATTTTACGCCTTAAACAAGAGGGGGATTAGGTTCCATGACGCCGGCATGCCTCTTGTCGATAAGGAATTAGACCCACTTCTCTAAGGAGGGCTCATCTCTTTTTTTTTTTTTATTCCTTTTGTCGTTTCCTTTTGTTTCCTTCAAATGTCCTGCCATATGGCTAGAGCTCCTTTTTTTTTTCCCTCTCGTCAAGGCATTCCCTTAAGAAGCATAGCTGGCGCAAGAATGATGCTTTCATAGTTTGTCTGTAATGGATTGATGAAATATCAAAACTGAAATATCATAACTGGTGTTGCAGAACCATTGGACATCGACTTCTGAAAAGATAATCGCTAGATTATTCATGTCTTTTAATACAGTAACAGTAGGAATGTGAAGACGTCATAAAATCGAAGTACATTTACATCTGCTATATGATTTTTTTGCTCATTAATGGCAAAATGGGTAACATTTTAGTAAGACTCAACTTTAGTTTTCATTTCAATACTAATTTTTCAAAAGACTGAACACATCTTATTTTAAAGCGATTCGTGTTCATATTTCATTTACGATATGAATTTTACCGAAGACGCAACGGACTTTTAAGCCCTTTGATTATTTGCCTCATTTGCGATACGAATTTTAGAGAGAAAAGGTAAAAAGAAAATACATAATGCTTTGGTAGTCGCTTCATACCGATGTTATACAGGTTTACAAGTTAAGTTTATTATTTTATGTTTGTTGAGAACGCGCTGTCCTTGTGGCGTTAAACTGTCGTTGTGTAACTTAAGAGGTGGTATTCTGTCTAGTTTATGGGTTGATAATATAATCTCATCATGAACAACGGCGACGTTGTTCGAAGATGAGATTTAACACGAGAGGAAGATGTCCAGATAAGAGAAGGACGCTTTCAGCTTTTTTGTCCTTCATTTTTGAAGAAATTTTTTATATTGATATATCGTTGTTGTCATCAATATATTACCTAATTTTGTTGTTGTGCTTGATGGTTGATTTCCCAAAAAACTTCCGCTCACTTCTAGATATTTTGCTTTCATTTTGCTCTGCAGCACACTGCCTCTGTGTCAGTGGAGAGAGAGAGAGAGAGAGAGAGAGAGAGAGAAGGGTCAGGCTGGAGTGGAGGAGGGAGCTGGAGTGATTATGCCATGACTGGCTACCGCCATAATAGTAATAAATGCTTGCCGGAAACGCAGTCGAGTGGAGTCACCACTAAAATTAGCCGGTGTTGAGTTTCGCGCTTCACTAACTGCGGATTGGCTGCCGACAGTCAAGACTGGCAGACTGGCAGACGCAATAGTGGACTGGGAGACTGCATAACTGCTGGACTCTTAACTGACTGAAACTGCTATTCTTAACGATTATCAGATGAACATCGTCTGGATGGTCTTGAAAATGGAATGGATGTTGGGAAAACTAGTTGAGTCTTCTCGTGATTGACTAAGTGACTGCCGGTCTAATGCAACTGAGGACTCAGTGGCACTGGTGACAGAATGACTGCTTGCCAACGTGACTTGATGACTTCCATGGGAGGGTGACTGAAAGTCTGGCCGCCTATTGTGAGTGATAGACTGCCCGTCTAAGATAACTGAACGATTTACGGGGATGGGTGACGGATTGACTGACTGTCAGTTAAAGTGATTGATTGACATTTCCCTAGCAAAGGTAACCGAATATGTGTCGTCTAACGAAGATACTAGACAAATATTCATAAAATAAATAATTGAGAAAGTCTTGATAGGATCGTTGGATTTAAACCACCATTCAACGGGTCGCTTAAAACAAGAGTTCAGTTCAAGCTCCACGCCATGTGTATGTGAATTAAATCAGACTTCCTGTCTGTGCGCATGCGCTTGCGTGGGTGGTCTTCGATATGGAAAAAGGTAGCTGTTTACCTTGCCTCCGCTATTCATAAGTTGAAGAAGGCATATTGTCACAACGATAGAAGGTGATAAAGGTGCGTGTGTGTGTGTGTGTGTGTGTGTGTGTGTGAAGTGGTCGATTAGATAAGCTTTTTATAGTTTTATTCTCAGGGCTATTGATAATATTCTTTCCTGCCTCTGAAGAGGATGCTCATAAAACCTCCTACCTAGATGAGAGAGAGAGAGAGAGAGAGAGAGAGAGAGAGAGAGAGAGAGAGAGAGAGAGAATGATGGTGGTAGTGTCGAGCCAACCCACTTAGTACAGCTAAATTAATTATGGGCCAGAGTGGTTGCAAAAGGGGTGTGAATTTATGACTTACACTAGCCTTAGTTACTTAAGGAATTGACAGCGGGGCCGACTAAGGGGGAAAAATTTAGGGGAAAAGGCTTGAGGACGGTTGCTGGGGAGGGGGTGGGGAGGACATACACTCTCTGCTTCACTTAGAGCGTTTCGAGCTAACAAGGGACAGAGAAAGAAAGAATGTTAGGAATAAAGAGAAGGAAGTAGTTCAGTAATGGAAGATTATATATATATATTCACTAATGTTAAGCCATCAGTGCTCCTCAATATCAGATTCACTTTTCCTTGGGAATATCTTACACCCAAAGGCACTGTGTGTAAGTTTGTAACATGATTCTGTGCGTGGTATACGTGACTTTTTGATACTCACAGGTTTTTCTACAAGTGCCCCTTAATATAGATTGCACTTTACACAGGTATATATAATATGTATTATATTTGTATATACAGTATATATGTATATACATAAATATAATGTATATATATATAAAATACATATATTTATATATACAGTATATATATTGCTTTTGAGAGAGAGAGAGAGAGAGAGAGAGAGAGAGAGAGAGTTAGAGAGCGTGACTAGATGGATTGATCTCCCTTCAAAACCGACAGAGTAACAAATTTGACAGTTTTCATGGATTGAAGGTATACATATATGTGTATATATACCTATACATAAATACATACATATACATACAGTATATATACACCTATACATACATATACATATATACATACATATATGTACATGTATATATATATATATATATATATATGTATATATATATATGTATATATATATATATGTATATATATATATATATATATATATATATATATATATATATATATATATATATATATATATAGATATATTATGAGAGAGAGAGAGAGAGAGAGAGAGAGAGATCCTGCCACGGGAGAAGAGTTGGCGACGTCCCAAAGGTGAATGGTGCTATGATGGCTAAGGATATTCTCCTCTATTGGTAGTGAACCCTGCAAATGTCCCCCTCCCCACCCACTGCCTCTCCTCCTCTCCTGTTGGTCTGAATGAGAAATGTTCTTTTATTTCTGTTTTTCCCCTCATTTTTTGTTGGGTATGCCATCATCACTATTAATGTTCGTAAGGTCAAGCCGTTGGAGTGTAGCTCTACTTTGATAAGAGAGTATACTTTACAGTTTCATGCTTTTATCTATGTTTCTTTGCGAGCCACTCTTTGATTGTGTGTATATACATGTGGAGGCGCTCTTATGTTCTTGTGATGGGACATTATTTGAATTACTCTGCAGGTCTCGTTATGAAGCACAATTTTGTTTGAGTGAGTATTATGACGTGTTTTTTATATGAAAATTGTGTAGAGAACGGAACGTTTTACTCAATATTGTCATATACATGCCCCATAGTTACTGCTCTCTTCAGTGTGTGTGCGTGCGTGTCGGCTTGTAATGCATTGTATTCATGCTATGAAAAAAATGCGTTTAAGCATATGTGCGTGTCCATTTTTCTTTGCCCTCTCGAAAATGTATGAGATTTGCAAAGAAATGCGGGGACTTGGAATGTCCTCCCTCGGGCTGTAGGTTGTCTGGAGTGATGCAATTAGCAGCTGGGAGGTGTTCCTACCTGGAAGCCTTTCGGCAGAGCAGGTAAGAAAAACTGGACTGTGTAGACAGCCTCACGTTCCGGTGCACCTCAACACGGTTGACCTTGAGAGATGATGCGACGAGGATCGTTCGAGTGGATTGCTTGGGGAGCGGGAGGGGGGGAGGTTTCTGTGTTAGAGGGGTAGGGGTATGTAAACTTCGAGTGTTGGTGGGTCGTAAGGTTGATAGTAGAACGAGGGCATTTATTGTGGACACTGCGAAGGCAACATCTCCAGCTGCTAAACGTACCTAATGGCTGGCTACTGGTATTACAAGTAGTTGAGTTGCCCACTCCCTCCCTTTCCCTTTCTTTCTTTCTTTCTACCCCCCCCCCACCCCATTTCTTCTTATTCAATATTCTGGCGACTGCTGCATTCACGCTAAACGTCGGCGCTTACTTAGAGGTCTGTTCTATCAAAATCGATCAGTGGTGCTGCAGTGTGTTGTGGCCATTGTAAAGGCAGGTTGCGATGGCATGCTGGTTTGTAGTTCCCCGTTATGTGATTTCCTTTCTTTCTGAATCTTTCATATGTTTGTTATTTCCACTGCAGTTGTAATGCATTTTAATTTAAAAAAAAAAGCACGTTTCATCGACGAAGTTCTTTGACCCCCCTTTAAATGACCTGTCTTTGACGGCCGTGTGGCCCCTGCCTCCCCCGCACTATCTCCAGTGACCCTGTCTCTCTTCCACTATCTCCAGTTTTACTGTTGTTGTTGGGGGACCGGGGGGAAGGAGGGGGGGAAGGATGGTTAAGGCAGTTACGGTAGTAGCAAATGAATTGAGTGGAATCACGATTATTGTTCGTCCCTCTACTCCCACCATCCCCCTTGTGGCCCCCTCTTCTCCCTCCTATCCTATCGTCATGATGAGGACTGCTGCAACTGTTGTCTTTTATTACATGGAGTCTTTTATGGGATGGAGTCTTTTATTAGATAGAGTCGTTGGTGTTTCTGTTGGGGGGCTGCTGTCTTGGGAGACGGGAGGAGGATGTATACATCATGTGAGGCTGTTTGTGTTAGCCAGCTTGCCGAGGGTTTAGTTTCAGCCACCTTCACTGGCAGCTTTTCTTGTTTGCCATCGCGGATTTGACTTTTTCAGCGAATTTCAGTGCTGAGTATTCTAATAAAGTTATTTTGATCACTTGCATTTCGCTGACCCGAGTTTTTATAAAGCCCCAGGCATCCTGTTGCTGTTGGAATATAGAATTTGGTTCTTACTTAATATGATTTTAAATGCCCCATTGTTAGGTATGCGGTCCCAAGAAAAGATGTATGTAGGGTACGAGCGTTTCTTGTCATTTTCTCCGTGCTTTCTGAATTTAGATAGTACTTTAAGAATAAGTTTAACTGCGAGAATTCAGTTTGTGTGTTCTTATTTCATTGTGATCTGGCTTTTCTGGTTCCTTTTGTCTAACTAATTTAATGTTTGCTTCTTTCCTGTACGACTGATTGATTGATTAATTGTGCCGTTAAATGTGATAATATCTCTTATCATGGCGCATTGCATTCGTGATACATAGTCGACCTTGGCGTTACTGTTATAATTGGGAACTAGTTTTCTGTCCTTGCTTAGAACGTGTGTCAAAAAAAAATGTATAATGTTAAATGATAGGCAAATCTTTCCAGTGAAGAAAAAAAATCTGTGGTCTAAGCGATCTAAGGTAAAAGTGTCAGACTGCTTGTTGCCCAGTGAGAGAAAAATTCTGTTTCGTCTAATAAATTTTCATATAGAGTATATTAGAGAAACTGTGGCATCGAATAACAGGAGAAAATTCAGCTCTGTCGAATGTTGGCGAAAACTCCGTTGGGTCGATTATTAAAGCTAAACTTCTTTTATGTCAAATGATGACAAAATTTGTAAAGTGTTTGTAGTAATTTATTGTGATTTCATGACTGAGGCATTTTGGTAAAGGACAAGGGGACAAGATAGAAGACTACTTTGCAGGTTAGGATGTCCAAGTGTGGGTAATGAAATACGTAAAAAATTTTGAGTTAGGGTAAACAGTCTGAATCTGTGAGTCTCTCAGTACGTAACAATAGTAGAAGTGTCGGGAAAGTCCTATTTGTAAATTTTGTATGCTTTTATATATATATGCATATACAGTATATACATACTTATACACATATATTTACATTTATATATATGCATTTATGTGTGCGTGTTTGTATGTGTAAATATGCTTTTATATATATATATATATATATATATATATATATATATATATATATATATATATATATATATATATTTATATAAATATAGGTAAAATTTTCTTGTGTTATGCTGTTTCTACGACATCACTTCTTGACTGAGGTCAGACAAAAAAAAAAAAAACTCTTCTCCTGAAAGGTTAGAGGATGGTGTAGCGTGCATTCACGGCCAGGAAAGGTCGAGCTTCCTAGGTTGTAGAAGATTTAAGATGTATGAATGTGTGGAAAACAGAGGTCGTCAGGATTACTCTAAAATCCTGAACTAGCCTTTCCTGCATGCAGAATTTGGTTGGAAAGGTTATCATAAACTGTTTAGTCTTCCGGAATTGTTTATGTCTGGTTGTTTCCTTTTCATTTCCTGTCTGCGAGGTTTTTTATTTTCTCAGTTTTGCCAGATCAGTTGGTTTTCCCCAACGACAGGTCGTGCTGTATCGTGTCATACTTCTGTCTTCCTCCGCTGCTGCTGCTGAGCTAAAATGAGTGGGTGCCGAAGGGCGGAACGTGTTGCTTCGGTGTGAAATCTCTCTCTCTCTCTCTCTCTCTCTCTCTCTCTCTCTCTCTCTCTCTCTCTCTCTCTCATTGAGAGTTACCACTTAGCGTATTGCCCATTGGCGAGCGTGGCGAGCGTCCTATTGTCCTTTTGACATTTTCAAACTGCTGTTTAATTTGACTCGTAAAAGTGATGCTATTAAAAGACCTTCTTTTATTAGGCTCTTTTCGTGACCTAATGGAAGGCCAGCCAGGTGAGTTTCGTGCTCTGTTGTTTAGGGAAAGTCTTGGGCAATCACCGGCAGTGCTCTCAGTACTTCCTTTTATTTTCCAGTTATGCGCTCTTACCTCGAAGAGAGAGATTAGCATTTCCTATTTTAGTTATCCTGCAGCACTTTCTTCATAAAGAGGAAGGCTGCTACTTCTTTCATTTTTGTGTTCTTGAGCTACCATGAAGACAGAATCTACCATCCTTTATGTATTGCAAGTTCTATTTACAGTATATTCATTATTTTTCAACTTCATTGTAGTGAACTTCATGTTATTAGAGTCCAATTTCTAATTCTTTGAGTAGTTGTCAGAGGAAGATCATCAATTTTTCAACAATGATCTAGTTTTAGATACCATGAAGTGCCGAGTTCACCATTGGGAGATTCCATGGGAGATGAGTTCACTCGAATCCTGAGGGTCATCTTTTATGTTTTTTACTTAAGTAGTTCCCATTTCTCGTTAATTTGTTGTCATAGTACTGACCATAGCCCTAAAAACCTAATCTGAAGGTTTCATCATCATCCCTGGCTACCTACCGTGAAGATATCGGATGTATTGTTGACCGATATTGAAACCTTCAGTCTAATTAGCCGAGGGTGTTGTAATTCTCATTTTCTCGAAATGTCAACAGTTGCAATTCAACATTGCTGACCCTTTCGGCTACTCAAGTGCGGAGGAAGCTGGCAGAAATTAGGTTGGAAACCATCAACATTTTAATAATTTTTAATCAAAGCCACATTTTCCGTCAATTGGAAAGTTTGTGGTGGTGGTCATCGTTTTCTAAAGGATTTTGTGGGTCGATTGGGTGGAACGATGACATGGCGTTTAGGTTAAGGAAAACGTTAAGGTCAAATGTTACTTTAGGCTTTCTGTTAGTATGAAGTAGTAAAGGAATATTGAATTTTAGGGACGTATCTCCCTCCCAGTCACTAATTTTATTTCATCTCGTCCTGATAGATTGCCCTACAGATGTAATCCTCAATTTATGCGTTGCAACGCCAGGTCAGGTAATTAATTAGTCGCTCGATAATGAAATCAATCCGTTCTTTATTTATAGATGATTTTGTAGTAATGTTAATTGTAACCAGGAGAGTATGAGGACATCAATACCCTTTTGACGTCCTTGGTTTTGCTCGAGGTGAAAGTTGACGTCATTGCCAGTGGATGCATAATTTAAACGTAATTATATTAAACGTGAGTGTGCATTAGGAGCACAGTTTCGTGTCGTCCAATAATGGAATAATAACTGAATCGAAAAAATGGTTGTGACCGCTATGGATAAAAGATGACTGTGGTTTCACTTGGTGAATAATTCGTCTGGAAAATTAACACGACATCAGAAAATGGCGTGATTGCTTCAAAAAGCAATATTATACTTAGGAAAAGAATGTGACTATGACTTTCAAAGAATGTGACTGTGAACTTGCGGATAACAGTTGCCTGCCTTCGACAATCAAATGTCTGTTGACTTGATTGGGACGGTAATATAGTTGGACTGAGGTACTGAAAATGTTATGTGAATTGGTTGAGGAAGTAATGTAATTGAAGCCTGGTTAGGAAGGCATTTTGTTTTAAGATTCCAGGGAGTTTTCAACACACACACACACACACACACACAGTGCCTGACTCCGACAGAGCAAACCAGCCTGTTGGCGTGTCATTTAAGTGCTGGCAGTGGAGGCTGGAGATAATGGGAAGAGGGGTGGGAAGGGGAGAATTGTGGGAGAGAGAGGGAGGAGTATATTGTATCATAGCTTTAAGAGTGAGGGGGATGTGTTGGGAGGGGGGCGCGTGTGAGGGGTGAGGAGACGAACAGACAGACTTGCATGCAGGCAGATGCAGGTTGAGAGCGGGATGGTGGTGGAGGTGGAGGTGGAGGTGGAGGTGGCGAAAGATGAATTATTGGAAGGGATGGCGTTGGGAATGGGACGCGATTGAGAGCGAAAATGATTCACTGGATTATTTTAACAATGAGGTAATTTATTTTGATGGTAAAACATTGACAGGGATTAATATGCCAGTGGCACTGTGCCGTGTTTGTAGAGAGAGAGAGAGAGAGAGAGAGAGAGAGAGAGAGAGAGAGAGAGAGAGCACGAGCACGTATTTGTTTAGATACCTAGATGTCTCATGTGTAATATAAATATGAATTGTTAGAGTGTGGAGAGAGAGAGAGAGAGAGAGAAAGTAGGCATTTATGTGCAAAGTTTAAATGTGTATGTTTGTGCAGAGATAGAATCTATTTGATGAGTTAAATTGTCTCTTTGGGTGCGTGGAGAGAGAGAGAGAGAGAGCAAAGTGTAT
This sequence comes from Macrobrachium rosenbergii, assembly GCF_040412425.1. Lineage (NCBI taxonomy): Eukaryota > Metazoa > Arthropoda > Malacostraca > Decapoda > Palaemonidae > Macrobrachium > Macrobrachium rosenbergii. Next base: position 20,537,086 of record NC_089750.1, read on the forward strand.
AGTAATTTGCGTCGGTACATCTTCATCACCATAACCTAAACGGGCAGAGTAATGAACAGGGCCACGTCCGGATGCGGATTTCATAATAATGATCGCGAAGTAATTATACACCGATACGCTTTTTTATTCGCCTCCCATGAAACTATTTAATTAGCTTTACATGAGGTAGACTACCCTTAATTAATTTGAAACATTGCCCCGGCATCTCATTAGTATTGCCAGTAAACATTTAAAGTCACGAGTCTAATTGCAAAATGATACAATTATTGTGAGGAAAGTCAGAGACAAAGTGGAATACTTGTCCATCAGGAAAATTAAAAGCATGCGATATTGATTAGTCCAATTTTTTCGGTGTCGTCGCTTGAGTCCGGGCCTTGGGTTTTGCGAGGACCTTTTCGCCCCACCCCACTTGTTTAGTTTTATATGGAAAGTGAGATGCTGTTGTTGTCGTCTGTTCTTGTCAATGGAAAATACATGTATTATACATTGTGGCTTGTCAAGAAGTGAAAAAAGAATTTGTTAATGGACAGAAAGACACCGCTTGGTAACTTAAACCTTTCTGGGAAATACAACGCAATAGGGTTTTAAGCTGCATTTGAAAACTCGGTATTTCCAGATATAAAATGTCCTAGAAAAATTTTGGGGGGGGGCGGTGTTATTACTCTCTGGAGACATCATGTGGAAGGGAAACTTAAAAAAAAAATAATCTTAGAAAATGATGTTAAGATTTTTAATCATGTTTTATTTGTTGTACGTAATCTGCAGTCTTTCACAGCTCTCATTAAATTGTGTAGATTTTGTGCTTGAAGCCAATACACATCTGTATGGTAATGCAAATTCGAGCATATTCCTGTTTTGGGGATTAGAATAGAAAAGACGAGCTTCCTGGTCGAGCTCAGAGAGGAGGTAGTTGAAGATGGGAATCTTCAGGAATACAGTGCACTGCAATAGAAGAGACATATGTAACATAGACCTATTTTTTCATATTGTTTATACTTTTTCAACTCTAGTCTTGGAATTGGAAGGACTAACACGGTTATGAAGACAGCCTCCTTATCATACTCCTTCCTTACTCAACCCAACCGATTCCTTGTAATGCGGATCTCACTCATTCTTCATCAAAGTTGTTTTAGTTAGAAGTATATTTTTCCCTGCAGTTGTGAGTCTGTTGCTTTTATTCCAAGAGTAGAATTAATTACTATAACGTCGGGTTTTCCTTTATGAAAAGTGTGGGTCGGTCCGTGATGTGGATGCAGTGTTCAAGTGGGGAGACGTCTTGTTTATTATATCCCCATTACCCCTTGGGTGATGCAGCTTTAACACTAGTAAATTTTGTATCTCTCTCTCTCTCTCTCTCTCTCTCTCTCTCTCTCTCTCTCTCTCTCTCTCTCTCTCTCTCTCAGGACAGCTTGAATCCAAGCAGGTTGCAGATGAAGACAGGCACTGCTACTTTCGAAACATGATGTACTTTCGCTCTAAACGGTCAGAATGAGGTAACTGAGATTAGGTCACGTTATTTACTTAAGTTTAGACTGTAATTCATTCTGAATACGTTAAAATGTTTAGATTCTTAAAACTGTCCCTAGATCACTAAGCTCAATCGCTTACCCTCACCAGCCTCGTGGGGCAAGTGATAGCACGCTGGGCTTAACAAGCAGGCCCCTGTTTGATTTCTTGGACAAGGGAGAAAAAGTCGCTTTTCTTTGACACGCTCTCTCTGTTGACCTAAGCAGTGAATTAGGTACCAATTTTTATTCAGCTGTTGTGAGTCTGAACGGAGAGAGAAAGGAAAGAAAATAAGTCTTTCTAAATTATGTAATTACCGGGGTGAATCTCTCTCTCTCTCTCTCTCTCTCTCTCTCTCTCTCTCTCTCTCTCTCTCTCTCTCTCTCGTGTTGGAGTCGGCTAGGTACTGTAGGCATCACTGATCGATATCATAGAGGAAACCACATTATGACCTAGTTCCTTTGGGTTGTCGGATGGAATACTGCCATAGAGTTAATTTTGAGGCTTCGTTGTTTGTAGGGACCAGTTTATGATACGTTAATTCTTGATTGACCTTTCCATAGTTTATAAACTTTATCATCTTATTGAATATAAGCAAAGTATCTCTCTAGTGACATTCCTGCGGTTTTTTGTAGTGTGGTACTCATAGTGCGTACTGAATTCAATATTGGTTTTCATTATTCATTGTCATCTCCAGCGGTATTTGTACTGTACCGTCAAGGTAGAGGGCGCGTGCTAGTCACTCTTGCCCTGTCCACTTACTTTACAATTAGAATTCACCACCAGCACTTTGTATGGTGATACTAGAGGGACTCCTTGTTTTATCAGTGTCATTGTATTGATGAGGCCGGTGTAGCTAAGATTGCTTTTGCCTTTTATTTTCCGATTTCAAAGTAATGCAATTCACACTTCATGGGCTGCTGAAATAACTTCGTTAAAAAGGCAGTTCATTTGCATAACCTTCTACCGTTCTGAATGTATTACACCTTTCATACAGCGCTAGCTACAACTTGAATGTGTTGGTGGAAACTGAATCAGTAATCTATGTTAAGGACAATAGTTTTGTTAGTTTTTGTGGTAGTGTTGGTCCGTATGCCAATTGCCTAATAAGCATTGTTAAAAGGAAAAAAAAAAATATTGTTGATAAGTCTAAAACCCCGATAAATGTTCAGAATGGATGGAGACTTGTATTATTCTCTCTCTCTCTCTCTCTCTCTCTCTCTCTCTCTCTCTCTCTCTCTCTCTCTCTCTCTCTCTCTCTCTCAAAAATGTTGAGTCAGGAATGTCGCTTAAATTGGGCGGGAGGAAAAGTAATTTTCTCCTTGCTTTCATTCGAATGGAAAAATGTTCATGGCTATTCTGGATTTTCCCCTCATATTTAGAAAAACCGCTTCGTATTTTTGTAAAAAGTTCGTGTTTTTTCTTCATTTCATGAGTGGCAGGAATGTTGTTTTTTTATGGTGTTAAGGAATGTTCCATTTATGAGTGCATAAAATTTTCGCTTTATGGCCCCCTCTGTAGATACCCATTTTTAAGAAAGTTGGAATTTTATTGGATGAATTTTCCGGCCATTTTCTCGCAGTTTTCTCCCTTGGTTAAAAAAAAAAAAAAAAGTGCCCCTGAAATATGGGTCAGATAAATTAGACTGTTAGACGATGACTAGGAAAAGAAGAGGATGATTCATTTTGTATTTTAAAAGCTGTCCTAAGTTGTATGTATGTATATGTGTGTATTTATATATATATATATATATATATATATATATATATATATATATATAATATATATATATATATATATATATTATATATATATATATATATATATGATATATGAATTTTTATCACATTGCCGTAACATTTTATTTACAAAAATTAAGCTACAAGTGTCGCTTAATGTCCAATTCGCTGTACGTCGGGAATATCACCGACGGGGAATTATAAGTGATAAATGTGGTGGTAATTAAGTGACTCGAACACTCAACAGTACCCTCCAACGACTTCCAGTCGACGTCGCTAAGTATTAGGCTATCAAGAGAGGTGTAGGTTAATGCCGACTCTGCCGTACATATACCGTTGAGTGGGGGGGTTTGTATTTAGGGTCATCATCAACCCAGCCCCACCATGTCAACTGATTGGTACGTTTAGAACACAGCTATCTAGTCAACAACTTAACAGTGATCATTCTTAGATGCATTATCCAAAGGACCTCTAGCATGGTATGAGGAATGTTTATGTTTTGCTTCTATCGACTTGTTCAGAAATAGTTGAGACTGTCTCCCCTGTTCTTTTTTACATAAACTCCTTGTGTTAATACGTTCTGTTTATTGTGCGAACTGCGTTTTAATGCATTTGATATCGACCTTACACGTGACAGATTGTTGTTTCCTATAACGTGATAGTTTATAGTTTTATCAGCCTGATATTGTCCTCATATTCAACTGATGGTTAGCCGTCTCCTCCCACACGTTTTCAGTTTTTTTCACATATTAACTAGCTGTTTTCTTCATTCGTTTAATTATTTTTTGCATCTTGTGACATTTTGCAGTTGCTCTGCGATGAAGTGCTGTTTCCTGTACGTGGTAATTCAGTAGTTTAAAAGCAAACAGTTTAATATTGTTGATTATTCATGAAAGTGTCTCTGGACTTTACTGTTTGCAGGTCGGTGTATATTTCGTGTTTTATCTATTTTTATTCTTTGGTTTATTTATTTTCTCTCTCTCTCTCTCTCTCTCTCTCTCTCTCTCTCTCTCTCTCTCTCTCTCTCACACACACACACACACACACACACACACACACACACACACACACACATTCAGTACAGTTCTCCAAAATTGGTTTGCCAAAACTCACTGACCCTGAGAGAGAATCTCTCTCTCTCTCTCTCTCTCTCTCTCTCTCTCTCTCTCTCTCTCTCTCTCTCTCTCTCTCATATCTTTAATATTTCACCCCTTGCCCTTGTTCTCCCGGAGGAGAGAGATGCATCCAGCGGAGGAGTGGAAAATTCGAGTTGTGAAAGCAGCGGTTGAATACATTTAAGGGATTGGGACTGCATATATTGCAGTTAGCGCACTCGAACCTCCCCCCTCCCTCCTCCCCTCCCTCCCTCCTCCCCCTCCACCTCCCTCCTTGACCCCAACCCCGGTTGAAAAGATCTGTTGAGTCTCGTCGCTCCAAATATAGGTTGTTGGGAACTAAGCCTGGTCTCTGGACTGACAATCCGGCTAGATAAGGTTGAAGGCTAGGTGTTTTAGTTTGTAGGCTATAGATGTTATTGTGCAAGCCTCTTTCTTGGTATTGTAGGATTTATTCTGTACAGGCGACAGATTTTTTTTTTTTTTTTTTTTTGCTGACTATAGGCTTTCCTCTGAGTTTCTTTGCTCTTCTCTGAGGTATATTTTCTCTTCTCTGAGGTATATTTTCTCTTAGGTAAGAGAAGATGTGAGGGAGTTTTAGGTTTTTATTGTTTTTTTTATTGTAAAGGTAGTTTCTCTTTTTTTTTTTTTTTTTTATAATCAGGCTTATATCATCCTTGAAGGTAACTCTCTAGCGTAATGTTGAAGAAGTTGGACATTCTTTTGGGAAGAAACAGAAGGTAACAAATGAAAAATAGAAAGCCAAAAGGCAACGCAACTGTGATAGAAGAGACTTAGCAAAGAACCTCTTGTGCAGTGTACAGCGCAAGACACACCGCTAGTCGTACATACCTGTACCCCCTGCAAGGATTGCTCATCAAAACCATTCTCCCTTTTATGGTGTGAATGTCTAAAAGAATAGTAATCTTATTTAGAGTAAAGGAAGGAACATCGTTTGACGAGGGGGTGGAGTTGCGGGCGAGGGGGAGGAGAAGGCGGTATTGCTCAGATTAGGGGGATAGCTTGCGGCAGCCCTGCCTGCTGATGTAGTGTTGGGGAGGGGGTGTAGGCAGGAAGGGGGGAAGCAAGGGGTTTTATTTCTTAGGATTAAGCGTAGTAGAAAGTTTTGAATAATTCTGTAACTAGAGCCACATTGACGCTAAGGAGTAAACCTCGGAGATTTATGTAGGTGATAAAACAAGCTCTTAATCGGGGAGATAAATCCCCGAATTAAATCGTGGGATAGAGCCACGAAAGTAGAGGTGCGCGATGCAAGAGCCACGTCTTGTGCTCGCTCGCCTTTTGCGCCTTCTGGGGAGTTGCTGCACTTGCTACATGTACAGGTATATGCGCAACTATACACACAAATGCACATTATATATATATATATATATATATATATATATATATATATATATATATATATATATATATATATATATATATATATATATATATATATATATATATATATATATATATATATATATATATATATATATATATATATACACACACACACACATTATCAACATATACATACACACATATAAATAACATATATTTATATATTAACATATATTTATATATATATATATATATATATATATATATATATATATATATATATATATATATATATATATACTAAGTTTTACTCTTGTGCACTATTAAACAAGTTAATAAGAGTATAAAAGAAAAATCTTATATATTTAACCTTCAGAGCTGTGTATTAGGCAATTTGGACTAACGTATGTGGCGGTAATTTCCTGTACATATCTTCTCTCTTAGTCTTTTTTGTATCTGTGACTGCAGTAAAATTGTACCAAAGACCTATTTTTCTTAGTTTTTGTAGTTTTAAAAGACAGAGAAAAGAAATAAATTTACCCCTGACGGGCATGCACACACACACACACACACACACAAAGAGAGAGAGAGAGAGAGAGAGAGAGAGAGAGAGAGAGAGAGAGAAGGGGGGTTGTAATTTTAAAAAAAACCATTTGCAAAGGCGAGAAGTATTAGAAAGAGAATGTGGGTAAGGTCAAGAGAGGACGAGAATAGATTTGGTACGCGATGAAAAGGCGTTGAATGGGGAAAGTAAGAAGAAAGGGTAGAGGAAGAGTGAGGGCTGCGAAGAGAGACAAAAAGATTGAAATTATGAGAGAGAGAGAGAGAGAGAGAGAGAGAGAGAGAGAGAGAGAGGAGACAAGTGATGGTGATGAATAGGTTACGAGGCTCGACGGAAGACGCCCCCAAAGAAATCGAACAAGGGAGAGAAGGATTTTGAAGGACGGTCAAAAAAGAAGGAAAGGGGTTAAAAAGACCTTGTAACCCTGAGACCGATGTTCGTCCATTTAAATGAAAACGGCCCTTTGGGAATATGTACTCTCTCTCTCTCTCTCTCTCTCTCTCTCTCTCTCTCTCTCTCTCTCTCTCTCTCTCTCTCATTGTAGTGAGGATTAGACATGATTGAAACCACCCACCAAGAATCTGTTCTAAAGTGTGTATGTTCTGGGTTTCGTTGTGCGTTGGTTTGTAAAGCCTTCTCTCTGTTAATCATTTCTTCTCTCTCTCTCTCTCTCTCTCTCTCTCTCTCTCTCTCTCTCTCTCTCTCTCTCTCTCTCTCTCTCAGAATAAAGAATTCATTTTCTTTTTCATTCATCCCGGTTGGAATGATGGTATGTTACCGTGAACATAACCAAGGCACTGTAATCCATCTCTCGTGAATGAGACTGTTTCTCTGCTCTTGAATTAAAGTGTAGAATTCTTGAAGGGATTGCGTTTACATCACATGCTGGCATTTCGTCATGCAGATGGGTAAAAAAAATCTGGCAAAGAAAGGGCCCTCTTTTCATCAGTCGTTAGCTTTTTTTGCTCTTCCTTTGTGGTGTGAATAAGATGTTTTTTGGTTGGGCTAAGTTTTCCTTGTAAACACACACTCACACACACACACATTTATATATTGATATACATACATAAATACATACAAACATAATACATACCCATGTGTATATATTTGTAATAACCACAGTGTCCTCTTAACTTCTCGGAAAGCGTTTCCAAAATGTGAAGAAATCGAGAAGTTAAGAAGGCATTAATGTAGTAATTATTTATTTATTTATATATATATATATATATATATATATATATATATATATATATATATATATATATATATATATATATATATATATATATATATATATATATATATATATATATAGATATATATATATATAATGTATATATATTATTTATTTATTTATTTACTTATATATTGAGAGAAAGAGAGAGTTGGCTTAAGATTTGTAATGTTAGGTAGGGTTTTTCCCTCAGGTTCCTATTTTGTTGTATGACTCGGTAGCGTCCCTTGTCATTAGAGGGGAAATAATTCCAGGAAGCTTCTTGCAGTAAGTATTAAAGGGCTGTTATTATTATTAATTGATGTATTTCATCGAAGTTAAATTCATCGAGTGGATAATTATAAAATATTAAGAGGGACATTTTTAACGACGCTAATTTCGCTCTTTTTCTGGATGTAATGAATTCATAACGGGGCGTTTTACGCTCAGACGACTCCCTGATGAGTTTTAGACGCATTCGGAGTATCGTTTATTATTTTTAGTCATTTTTATTTCTCTCTCTTTGTTTTTTTTACCTCATTAAAAACACCGTCAAGCAATGGATTGATGGAGTTTGCTCACTGCCAGATGGCGTACTTTGTTGTATAGAAGTATATGGAATAATTACATTTCTTAGGGTTTTGTATATTTTCATCTGTAGAAGGTGGTGGTATATGTGCAACATAATTTCATGTTGAAGTTATGTTTCAGCATGGAATACGCTCCTTTATGAAGGTTATATTTTAACTTGAAATAAGCCCCTTTTTTTAAGGTTATAGTTTAATATTAAATAAGCTCCTGTTCTCAAGTTATATTTTAATATGAAATAAGCCCCCTTTTAAGGCTATAGTTTAATATGAAATAAGCTCCTGTTGCCACGTTATATTTTAATATGAAATAAGCCCCCGTGTTAAGGTTGTATTTTAACATGTAATAAGCTCCCGTATTAAGGTTATATTTTAATATGAAATAAGTTCCCGTGTTAAGGTTATTTTTCAACATGTAATAAGCTCCCGTATTAAGGTTATATTTTAACTTGAAATAAGCCCCCGTGTTAAGGTTATGTTTTAACATGCAATAAGCTCCCGTATCTTTAAGGTATATTTTAACATGAAATAAGCACCCCGTGTTAAGGTTTGTTTTAAGATGTCATAAGCTCCCGTATGAAGATATTTAACATGAAATAAGCCCCCGTGTTAAGGTTATGTTTTAACATGTAATAAGCTCCCGTTTTAAGGGTATATTTTAACATGAAATAAGCCCCCGTATTAAGGTTATGTTTTAACATGTAATAAGCTCCTGTATTAAAGGTTATGTTTTAGCATAAAAAAGCTCCTGTTTGAAGTTTATATTTTAACTTGAAATAAGCCCCTGTAATAATGTTATATTTTAACATGAAATAAGCTCCCGTATTAGGATTAAAATGAAATAAGCTCCCGTATTAGGATTAAAATAAATTCCCATATTAAGGTTCTATTTTGAAATGTAATGAGCTCCCGTATTAAGATTATATTTTAACATGAAATTAGCTCCCGTATTAACGTTGTATTTTTAACATGTAATAAGCTACTGTATTGAGGTTATATTTTAACATGAAATAAGCTCCCGTTTTAAGGGTGGGTTTTTCGTATGAAATAAGCTCCCGTAACACATTTGCAATTAAAAAAATACCACATTGGATAATGTTACAATTTCATTCGGTTGTCAAAAATTCATAAAGATAAAAATCGCAGACCCCCCAAAGGAGGAACGGATCGAGAGCATTCGAATGATTCTACGGTAAATAAAAAGGGGAGAGAGAGGAAGATAGGAGATCGATAAATAATGAAGATGAAGATGGCAGAGATTGAGGTAAATGGGGTTGGAAGTGTGTGTTTGGGTGGCGTTGGGAGGGGATTGGGTTGTGGGGGAGGGGGTTGAGGGAAGGGTTGTGCCTTTCCCATTGTGTACATTGAGGGTGCATCCCGAAGAGGAGCTCTGATTCTGCTGCTGCTGCTGCTGCTGCTTCTGCTTCTGCTACCAGCACCACCACCAGCAGTAGGCTGTTGGGAAAATCCTAGGGAGAGAAGTGATTTATGAGTAGGGGAGGGGAAAAAAGCTGAGTAAGGTGAGGGGTGAGATGGAGCGCAACAATGTGCTGTTGAGAGAGAGAGAGAGAGAGAGAGAGAGAGAGAGAGAGAGAGAGAGAGAGAGAGAGAGATCGGAACGTAAATGAAAGGCAGGCACCAAGTAAAGCCTATGGAGAATTATTTTATAGTATTTCTTGGATATTGGCTCTTTTCTTCTCATATATATATATGTATATATAATATATGCACACATATATAGGATATATATGTAAATGCTGGTGTACTCGCGAGCGAGAGTGTGCTTATATGCGGTAAGTACTTAATCCATCAGATGAAGCGAGTAAATAGGCTTTTAAATAAGAGATGCTTTTACACAAGGCTTTCTTTTCACTGGTAGAGAGAGAGAGAGAGAGAGAGAGAGAGAGAGAGAGAGAGAGAGAGTGAGTGAGTGAGAGTGTGTGGGAGTGAAGCTGAAGAGGTTTCCGAAAGTAAGGCTAATGCAGAAGTGGAATAAACAAGTCTGGATGAAGATTAATGAAGGGAATGAGGACGGAAGAATCGAGGTTTTGTCTACAGCAAGAGAAGGAACTCTTGCCGGGAAAAGAAAGGGTGATGATAGAAGAAAATTTGATGGAAACGAAGGAGGTTTTTGTGTAATAAATAAATACTCACATCCACGAATATATATATATATATATATATATATATATATATATATATATATATATATATATATATATATATATGTGTGTGTGTGTGTGTGTGTGTGTGTGTGTATATATATATATATATGCATATATTTATATACAATGTATACGTATGGATGTATGTACTGTATGTGTGTATACTGAAATTTTCAGCGTAGGGGTTTATTATTTCGGCACTAAAATTTTATTCTAGCAAAAGTGATTCTCTCTCTCTCTCTCTCTCTCTCTCTCTCTCTCTCTCTCTCTCTCTCTCTCTCTCTATATATATATATATATATATATATATATATATATATATATATATATATTTATATATATATATATATATATATATATATATATGTATATATACATATATATATTATGTATATATACATACATATATATATGTATATATATATATATATATATATATATATATATATATTAATTTATTCGTGTAATAATTTAGATAGCACACCAGTATTAAAAACAGGAATGACTGCATAATTGCATGAATGTTAGTGGTTGTAATGCCGGACAAGAACTCGAATATTATATACGCTAAGTAGAAAATGTTGGCGAAAACCTACATCTCAATATTCACCGAAAGAGGGTTCTCATGTAAAGGGAGTTTCAAGAAAAAGATGGAGAGGTAAATGGACGGTGAGGTAGTCTTGTCTGTAATCGTTCCCTCTCTTTCTCTGTCTCTTTTAGATATTTCTGAACGAATGACTTAGAGGTGGGAAGGTGTCTTAGGAATATAATTTATTTTCTCTTTCTATCGAGTCCGTTCGTTTCCAAGTCGTGAGGTCTGGAATGGGGTTTCTTATGAACATATCCTTATTGTAAGGAAACTCTCTTCACGTCAGGCGAGGTGCGTTTTTTTTTATAGAAACGATTTTGTAAAGTAAATTAATAGTCTACGAGATAAATTGCCTAATCGTCCTTTGCATCTTGAGGCTTAAGCGAAACCCGTTGGAAAAAGATAGCGCAATAATGTCAATGAATAGGCAGTCTCATGAACCTCATTCAGTAGGGAATCTCATGAACTACATACGTTCTCACGTCGCGCACGTTCCTTATTGAATGGGAAATGTCATCGGAGGCACCTCCTTGAAAAGAGAATCTTGCCCAGCGGCAAATTCCTCTCGGGAATTTTTTTTCGATGTTCAGTTTAGGCTTAAATAAAAAAATTTTAGGTCTCTGACATTGGAAATTTGTTGGGTTGTGCATTTATAGTTGATATTTCATTGCCTGTGAACTGTTGATCTTGCTTTAATACCTTCTTTAATACCTTGTGTGTGTGTGTGTGTATATATATATATATATATATATATATATATATATATATATATATATATATATATATATATATATATATATATTAAAAGGTTTTATGTGGCAGTGACTATTGGTTTTGTTATTCTCCCAGAGCCAGTCTCTGTTCGGGGAAACTATGAATTTTTGAAAGGAAAAATGTATATCATGTTGTAGTACTACTTTATTCCAAGGGATGTAGTTATCGTTCCGCTTTCTGTTATTTTCGGTGTTCGAATTTGTCAGTAATAATTGCAACAGTAGTAGTAGTGGCAGTAATGATAACATCAGCTGTATTTCTAATTAACCCTTGGTCGAGGCAGAGGGAGAGGAGGAGATTTGCAATCTTGGGAAGCAATTAAGAATTGGACTTGAATGTGTACGAGCTAAATATGGGAACGGGAGGGGAGATAAGATCAATAAACGAGAATAATTTACGGAAGGAGAGAGAGAGAGAGAGAGAGAGAGAGAGAGAGAGAGAGAGAGAGTGAGTGAGTGAGAGAAAGGAATGACTGAAAACGGTTGTAGTGATGTTATCAAAGCATCCTCAGTACGAAGAGTAGGATGTTGCGAATTGTAAAACTAGATCAGATATCATGTGTTGGAAAGAGAGAGAGAGAGCACTATATTGCTAACAGTTTTAAACTTTAAATTTTTCCTCTAATAGAGTTCTTCTTCTGCTTGTTTGATAAATAAATTCCTGTTCCTTATGGCACTTGTGACCTTTAATTTTTGTTTTATAAGTGAGCGTTATTTCCGCCGAATTAATCAAATAATACTGATAACATATTTATCTTTCGTTTTAGATTTCCCTTTAACACAACGTAGTTTGCAAGTGTAATGTTACATCGAAAGGTCAAAGTTTCCATATTGCTAACGTTTTTTGTCACTTTTCATTTTCATGTTCCATAAGGTATGGTAAGCTTGAAAAGGTTGTAAAATGATGGCACTGACCCTTATCTGCGATATTAAATTTTAACAATGTTTGTCTGTATGCCTGCATCTTGAGTAGGTGCGTAGCCTGTAAAATAATAGAGCTACTTCATGCTTTTATGAAATATACATAATATATATATATATATATATATATATATATATGTATATATGTATATATTATATTATATTTTGGACAGTCATGAAGACAAAACATACATTTAATTAACGTAGGTAGTAAGTTATAAAGATAGACCAGGCGTCCTGACATGGAGTAATCAGTATAAAACATGTCCACCAATAAGCTATTTGCTCAGGAAAATAAACCTTGCTTTAAGTTTACTGGTATCCGGAAAACTTTAAAATTAACTAAGTGTATATACACAGACACACTCACAATAGTATATATATTTAAGTGAAAGTAAAAAAGCGTCTAGGTATTCGAAGAGAATAGAAATGTAAAAAAAGAACCTGTTTAGATGCACAAGAAAACTGCAACCCAGTTCGTTGAGTTGCAAAGAGTGAGTGCTCTTGGTCCTTAGGTTTCATTCACCCATTGTAACTATTGAATGAAAAGCGAAGTAGTTTTTGTGTGTTTGCGTTCGAGGACATAGAAAAAGATAGAAAAATAAAAACCATTAACGCCCTCCTCTTCCCCTCCACAGAATGAACTTCCATTAAGGTATTTCGGCTCGAGATAAGATGGCGGCGATGGGCGACTTGAATGAAAGAAGCGTTGCGAGTGTTTTCAGATATTCCCTGTGATGTCTTTTGTGGCAGCAGTGACGGCACTGTACTACTGGTCTCCCTGCATTTGTTATTATTATAAAGGGGTCGGTCACGTCTCATTTGACGCGAGGGCGTTTTTGTCTCTCTGTGCCATTCTTTTGCTTTCTCATTATTCTTGCCTTCACTTGCTCTGTGATGGAGAGAGAGAGAGAGAGAGAGAGAGAGAGAGAGAGAGAGAGAGAGAGAGAGATGGGAGGAGGTGATTATGGTAAGGCATGCTGGGGAACGGGGGTAAGGGGTGTTAAGGGGGGGTCAGTTCCCCCACTGTGCTGAATGAATGAATGAGTCTACTTCGGTGCCGTTGCCTTTGTGGTTTGATGTGGCTGGTAAACAGGAAGCAGTCAATCATGATTATTTCCGTGGCTTGTGTTTTTAGACGAGTCGGGGCTTCCTTTTTGATATAGGTAGTCACCTCCATTGAAAAACGAGGCAGAAGTTGGCGCTTGATGAATAGTACTTAGGCCATTGCGATTCTCTCCTTGGCGTGAATGGCGGTGTCCTGATTCGGAGATAGTCCTCTTTGCCGGCGCTACTATCTACCTTACTGGATCGTGGGGTTCATCCAGGGTGGTATGCATTACTTGTGTGTGTGTGTGTGTGTGTGTGTGTGTGTGTGTGTGTGTGTGGGCTTTTTTCGTTGATCATGTTTATTTTACATCGGGATTAATGTTATGTTAATGCTCCCTTTCATCTCTGTTTTGGTAATGCCTGTCGAGGTCAGTAGGATGGGTATTTTACTTGAGGTCTCTCTTGTGTGTGTGTGTATAAATATATATATATATATCTATATATATATATATATATATATATATATATATATATATATATATATATGTACATGTGTGCGTTTGAGAGTATTGTGTGTGTTTGTGTGTGCGTGGGAGAGCTAGATAGCAGGATAGAGAGAGAGGAACGCATTTGGCATTCTTGAGTTTAAATGTCTCTTCCTTTTATATTTAAGAACCCGTTCCTCTTCTTACATACTAGTTATCTTCTTCCTCTCGCCATCATTTGATGGCGTTTTATTTCTTTTTCTTTTCATGCTTTTTTTTTTTCTTACCGATCCGATGCTTTAGATCCTCGTCTGCTTTTCAGTCTGTAATATCCACCACTGGCATATAAATGCCATCACGCAGTGGTGGAGCATTTTCACAAGTCTGCAATATCTTTATTATAAGTGCATGCGGTCTCATAAAATTCATCTCAATAGAAGGGGAGTGGGACCAGTGCTATCCCCTCCTCCCCCTCCATGCATTCCAGCTCCCCGCAATGCATAGATGACCTGCTACAAAAAGAGATCTGGAGGGATTTTGACGTTGAATACTAAAGCTGCTGCTTCCCACATCGTGCATCTGAGGTCCCTTTGCTTTAGTTTGTCGGTTTATTATTTCAGCAGCGTCGTTTGTTTTCTTAGGTTTTGACTGCCATCAATCCCATTCCTCTCAACTCGACTAAATTTATTTTTGTTGGTTGTTGACTGCCATCAAGTCCCCGCTATTTTCTTTAATTTCCATATAGCCTATAGTTTATTTTTCATTTCTGTGCGCCGCTGAAGTATGCGCCAAAAGAACGCTTCTCTTGTCTGGGAAAGATTTAGTTTTCGTAACCGAGTGTTATGTTAATTTTGTTTGCTTTAAATATTGAGTTTTATTTATTTTACTTCAAGGTATGTTTTCATTTAGTGTTTCAGCGTCTCTCTTTTTTTTATTTGACATTTTTTAAGCCTTTCACGTTTAACGATTTTTCTATATCCTGTTCGGCTGTGCTAAAAAATGTAATTGAAGTCTACTACACAGATGCATTTCAGAGTATTGTCTTCCTAATAATCGTGGAAGGTATTAATTAGTATAACTTCAGGGTCCTTAAAGTGTCATATATGACTCATGTACCTTAAGAGGAACGAAATAAGTGAAGTTATTTAAAGAATTAACCACTTGAAGTAACAGTTCGGCAGCTACTAGTTCTGTTGACACTCAAAACAAAAGGAAATTTATTTCGTGTTGACTCTTAAAGCATGACTCCCGTTGTGCGTTTGCGTGAGTGCCTTTGCCCCTGAAGTTTCCTCATGAAAGAGGCTTTTGTTCTGACACCTTCGTGAATAGGAGGTAAGTGATTGTGTTACAGAGGTGGCTAATGTAACCTTCTTGGACGTTGCGGACGGTAATGTAAATCAGGTTAGTTATTTTAAGAAATTAAAAGAATTAATACATGTAAGGAGGTTAAATTGTTCAAGCTATTAGTGGAATTGTTTAAAATCGGTGGCTGAAATGAAGGTGTTGGAACGAATACATTGGACTTTGCGGTAACCATCGTAACCTGAATGATTTTATAATCGAGGGAAATTGAATGACTTAAATTGATCTAATAATTTTTGGAAATTTTGTCATTTAATGATGGAGTTTAAGTATTAAAGACATAAATCTGAAGCAAGTAAAATTCACCACTATTTAAAAAATGTTGATTGGTAGAGTTCATGATAATATTATTGTTAGTGGGATTAGATAACAAAATGACAAGAGAAGCATACTGCTTTAAAAATAACCTCCCTTGATAAGCGAACTGCTTTGAGATATTCCTATAAAGGGATCACTATCGGCAAGCCACTTGACATGTCATTCCTCCCCGCCCCCATACCGAACTCATCTAACACGTTGCCCGCCCATCCACTCTTCCTTCAGTCTTCAGTCTCTCCATCCCACTTCTTCATCTTTATGTTATTATCCTCTTCCTGCATCCCCGCTGTTCTCTTCTCTTCACGAGTTGTAAGCTCATATGCTTAACTGTCCTGGGATTAAAAAGATGCATTTAAAGCGTTTAAATTTCACATGAGGATTTTAACTTTGGTATTATTTTCAGGACGAGATTAATTGTCGATCAAGTCATAAATATGCTTGGACTGACCTACTATATATTTACACCCACACATACACACATATATATAATATCTATATCCATATATATATATATATATATATATATATATATATATATATATATATATATATATATATATATATATATATATATATATATATATATATATATATATATATATATATATATGAATATAAATATTAATCAAGTCAAAATATGTTTGAGTGACTATATATATATATATATATATATATATATATATATATATATATATATATATATATATATATATATATATATAATCTAATGCAAAATTGCGTATTTCATGCATGCTACCTTGGCTACCAATTTTCTTTGTCTCAAAGCGAAAATAGTGTCTATTATTTTTATGAGATATCCGGAGTTGTCAGACTCGTTTTGTAAACAGGAGAGCAGCGTAGGAATTAGAGCACAGACTTCTCTCTCTCTCTCTCTCTCTCTCTCTCTCTCTCTCTCTCTCTCTCTCTCTCTCTCTCTGTGCAGTATGGGGATTTAGGAAGTGGTCTGCAAGTTTCCTGTGCATTATGCAATGTTACATAGACACCCCCCACACTTTCTCGTGGCGGTTTATCGTCTTGTGGTTTTTGCGGCGCTCTGCTAACTCTGCTAAGAGAGCATTATTTGTGCTGTTTGCAAAAACCTCGATGTCTGCTTCCGGTTCGCGGATTATTTGCTATCCTTTATTAGTCCCAGAGCGGACCAAATTTTGTGATTTACTTGTCTGGGTTTCTTTGTCTGACTCTCTCTCTCACTCTCTCTCTGCCTTTTTTCCCGTAAGCCAAACTTGCATTGGGATTCGCATTTTTGTAAATAGTGAGTCTCTCTCTCTCTCTCTCTCTCTCTCTCTCTCTCTCTCTCTCTCTCTCTCTCTCTCTCTCTCTCTTTCAACAGTTTGTTATTTAAATTCAAACTCCTCTGCATTATGTACTTTCTTTTTGCTAAATTGCAAAGTAATGTACATCCTTTGCATATCTCTCTCTCTCTCTCTCTCTCTCTCTCTCTCTCTCTCTCTCTCTCTCTGTCAACAGTTTGTTATTTAAGTCCATTCTCTCCTCTGCCAACCTACTTATGTACTTTCTTGCCTAAGCTAACATTGCAAAGTAATGTACATCCTTTGCATATCGAAAGTGTCTCTCTCTCTCTCTCTCTCTCTCTCTCTCTCTCTCTCTCTCTCTCTCTCTCTCTCTCTCTCTCTCTCACACACACACACACACACACACACACACACACACACACACACACACAGAACGTCAAAATCATGATGTATCCACACTGTATTGCAAGTTCAGTCTCTTGCCGAACAGCCTCGCTGTGTTGCACTGTCTATCTAATTGAACTTGAAACCATAAAGTTGAAAGTTAGACTGTTTGTTCATGGCATTTACGGCTGTTACACGTTGAGGTTCGTTGTATCCTGCAGTGTCTCGGAAGAGCAGTTCTGTTTTACTCAACCTTCGTTTTTTATTGAATTTATTTCTTAGGGAAAAAGTTTTCCTAAAAATCAGCAGCATGGAAAAGCATTTATCCACCTGTATTATGTAATTTATTTTTTAGATGATATTTTATATCACGAAAAGGCACGTGGTTTTAGAAAAAGTGGATTTTTAATGCATTATCTGCACATATTTCAAATACACTTGTTATAGTTTTTCGCCCCAGAACTAATGCATTAAAGAAAGCAGTGTTATGATTGCTTTCAGGCTTTCTGTGTTAAGCAGAGTCAAATATTCTGCGTCAAAGGCACTTTCTATTTGTTTTACAATTGACGGAGGGTATTCATTTAGCAAGAGTCTACGCTTCCATGAAATCTGAGTCCCATTAAAACATGTATATTCGACTGTCACTAAGACAGTTCGCCAAATTATTACCACAATTATTTCTTTAGCATACCGTCAGACAAGATTTTATGACTGTGACTCACCGGTGTAATCTGGTACGGCTCGTTACTCGTGAGAATGATTTGTAACATTTTGATTGCAGGAATGTCGCGAATTATTTGCTCTCTCATCATTATCTCAATTTTTATTTTTTTGTGGCTGAGTTTTTTACTTGTGTGTGTTCCATTACCAAGTGCGTTTAATTTTAAAGTATTTTATCTTCTCGACTTCCGGTCTAACTCATTTTCATCCTCTCTCTCTCTCTCTCTCTCTCTCTCTCTCTCTCTCTCTCTCTCTCTCTCTCTCTCTCCGTGAAGTATGCGGTCCGAAGCACGTATTTATAGATTTTATGCCTGGTTGATTGTTGTTTAAAGAGAAAATGATTATCATCTGTATTTTCAGAGTATCGTTAGAGGTAAAAGTTAATGAAAACGACTGCGGCAGTCTTGTAGAATTAACTTCAACAATTCATAGCTGTCATTATTTTGCTTTTATTCCTTCTCTCTCTCTCTCTCTCTCTCTCTCTCTCTCTCTCTCTCTCTCTCTCTCTCTCTCTCTCTCTCTCTTTTATTTGACCCTTTTTTTTTCCTCTCGCAACATTTTTTTTTTTTTGCCCTTCACACGGAGTGGAAGATATCGGCTGGTGAACTCGTTCCGCTTGGGTGGTTCCTACCTACGATGATGACCGACGACAACAAAGTGTGACTAGTTGGCAACCCACTTTACTACCCGTTCATTCATAACCACAGGCCTCTCGCTCTCTTTTCTCTCTCATATGCTCAGTTCGAGGAGAATAATGTTGTATGTTTGTAGTGGGAATAACTTTGAATATGTAAGGGACAGTATGATATTTTAGTACTTTATTTTGACAGAGAGAGAGAGAGAGAGAGAGAGAGAGAGAGAGAGAGAGAGAGAATGGGCCGGTAAGAACGTCCGCGTCATTGGAAGTCCGATTCAGCCGAGAAGATTAGTTCTACACTTCCATTCATAAAATGTAGGTGGGCTGAGTTTGCCACCAGACTTGTATGATGAGATTACTGTATATCTTCCCACTACCTGCGTTGGGAAGGGTGTAAGCGGGAATAGGTACAGGTAGGGGTACATGGGTAACCTGTGAGAGCGCCATCTTGGGATGAAGAAGGAGAAGCAAGTGTCTCACAGTAAAACCGACACGAACCTAAAACGGGAATCGGTCTTTCTTTGGACACTTTTCTATCTCTCTCTCTCTCTCTCTCTCTCTCTCTCTCTCTCTCTCTCTCTCTCTCTCTCTCTCGTTGAAAAAAGCATCCTAAGTTGTTCTTCTTCAGTTGGAAAAGAATCACAAATTTTACTTTATTATGATCTTTAGCTTATCGACAGATTCCTTATAATCTCATAAATACGTACATAAATAATAATTCTCTCTCTCTCTCTCTCTCTCTCTCTCTCTCTCTCTCTCTTACAGGGGTGCCCGTCGTCTGCTTTTATTCTCTCTCTCTCTCTCTCTCTCTCTCTCTCTCTCTCTCTCTCTCTCTCTCTCTCTCTCTCTCTCAACGAAAGCCAAGCAACCAGAGTCATCGCATGAATTTCTTGCCCCGGGTTTAAAGTATGTCGTGCTTCAGTGTTGCGTGAATGCTAATGCTTTTTTTTTCAATTTAATCGGAATTAGATATTATTTTCTGAAATGGAAGCCTCGAGCACTTGGGTGGTTTACCATTTGCAAAGAAAAAAAAATGTAAAATGCCGGAAAGTTTTTTGTTTCTTACGTTCAAAAGATTGTGACCTTTTTTAAATGAAGACATGTTTAGTTTCATCGATATTTCAGCGGTTTATGGAAGGACGAAGTGAAAAACCACAATTTAATTCTTTTTTAAGAAAGTAATATATGAAGAGAGTAACTCGTAGCAATTGAGATCCACACATACAAATATAAGCCTCATGAAATAGCTTGTTCATGGTATATTAGTGATTTAGATAGAACGCACATTTTTTCTGTGAAATGAGTGTAAACTTCATGGATTAAATACTTCAAATTACAAAATACGTGCTAAATCATTATGCCCGTATTATTAACAGCACGTCGTAATCCAAAATGTTTAAGCTTCAGTGACCACAGTTTCCCCTGAATGATTTCACTAAATGAAAAATAAAAAAAACTTGTATTTTAAACTGGCGACTCTGTATAACTGCACTTGGGAGCGAGCAAAGGCAGTAAACAGACCGAGGGCAGGCTGGAACTGACCATCCCAGTTCTTGTTTGTTCCGGTTCCACTGTGTGTGTGTGTGTGTTTAAAGTAAGAACCTGTTCTGGTTTCACACTGATTTGGACTCAAGCTTCTGCTCTTTAGAAGTCTTCTTTGTCCTTAGTGTACTCTTCGACTCGGCACTCGGTTCGCCCTAAAAGTGCACCTTGTCCATGTTTAAGTTTTTAGTTCGGACACACATTAATACATATGTATATATAATATATATGTATTTTAAATATACACGTGTGTATACTGTACATATGTATATATTTATTTATATATATATATATATATATATATATATATATATATATATATATATATATATATATATATATTTTTTACACACACATGTTGTGTACGTGTTTTTAATGAATGCCTCTTCTGAAGTTCCACATTTTCTAGTCAGCGTTATATACCAAAACAAAAGTCTTTGTTTTACTACACTTTTTCACCATACACCGATTCATTCACTCCTTATATTGCCCCTTTTTCGTGTAATTCTTGGACCTACTGTCTTTTTTATTGCAACACTTGTCAACATAAAAGAACAAAAAATAGTTAAAAAATGACTGGACTTCTACAGCGATACAAAGGTTTTTGAGAGAGAGAGAGAGAGAGAGAGAGAGAGAGAGAGAGAGAGAGCCGTCTATCTTGTATTGCACCAAGGTGTCTCATTCCCTTTATCATTCAAGGTCATGAATCATGGTTGAAATATAATCCTGCCTAAATACTCAAACTGTCACATCAAACTAGAGTTGATTCCCAGGTTTTAGGACGAGATTTAACACTTGGCTGTGATTGCTGACGACGTTACCCTCCCTGCTGTATTCTGGTTTTCTTGTTTGATGCTATGAAATGTGATAGTGAGTTTGAATTATTTATTTGCCTGCTTGTTTAATCATAGTCGATTATCTGCCCTTTTATTTGCCATGATATGAATTTATCACTTTCCTTTTTTTTGCCAATGGAGTATATACACTTTTTTCTTGTATATTCCCCGTAAGTAGGCATCACTTAAGGTTCTTTGCAGCGTCCCTTCGGCCCCCAGCTGCAACGCCTTTCATTCCTTTTACTGTACCTCCGTTCATATTATCTTTTTCTAACTTACTTTCCACCCTCTATTAACTGTTTATTCATAGCGCATCTGAGAGTTTTTCCTCCTGTTACTTCTTTCAAAATTTTTTACTGTCAATTTCCGTTTTAGCGCTGAATGGCCTCATAGGTCCCAGCGCTTGGCCCTTGGTTTAAAGTCTATATTCTCTTCTGTTCTTCTTCTTGTAATGTTCGGCAGAGAGGATACATACATATTGAAAGATTTACCTTGACCTTCTAATTTTTCCTATGTAGTGGAACTACTGTATCAGTATTTTGGTTCATGATACAACTTCCATTTTCCATTGTGCTACTGACGTCTCTTGACTGAACTTTTTCCTTCTTCGTTTTTCACCATTTTTTTTTTCTTCATAACTCCAATAACACTTCATTAATTATCCCTTGACGCAGTGCATTGCCCCACGTCTCTTTAATTAGTGATAGACAGACCAAACTTTGTGTGTTTTGTGTTTTTTCTTTTTATTTACGTTTTTCTTCATTTGTACTTGTTTGTCGTCCAGTGGATGGGGGATACATCAGCAGGTTTTTTGTTATATGCATTTAAAAATACTGTAGCTAACCCCCCCTCTCTCTCTCTCTCTCTCTAACGTTCTTGAGTGGTTATTTTGCTTTACCTGAATTTTATTAGAGAGAGAGAGAGAGAGAGAGAGAGAGAGAGAGAGAGAGAGAGAGAGTGAATGTGTGTGTTTGTTTATGGATATTAAAAAGAATTATTTTCATGTGTGACAATCAAGTTTTGGTCATATGGTTCTGTTGTTTTCATGATTTTTATTGTATCCAGTTGTCAGGCCTTGATGAATTGCTGGTTAGCATCTCTTAATAACTTACAAGTATTTGGTATGAGAGAGAGTTAAGTATACCTTAGTTTAACCAGACCACTGTGCTGATTAACAGCTCTATTATGGTTGCCAATTGGTTGCCTAGCAACGGGACCTACAGCTTATTGTGGAATCCGAACCACATTATACCGAGAAATGAATTTCTATCACCATAAATAAATTCCTTTAATTCTTCATTGGACCGCGGGAGACTCGAAGTCGGGTCTGGCAGAGTGCTAGCCGAGAACTCTACCGATTCGTCCAACGAGAGAGAGAGAGACATGGTGTTATAGAGAGAGAGAATAATTTTTTGCAACAATGAAATGCAGCATCTCCGTAGTTACGTAATCTTGTATTTCTTCCAACAAGGAAAAAAACAGCCATCATAAAGAGGCTTCAATTCCGATGACGGGCGATGCGTATTGGAATGCATTTCGTGCAGACGAATTCCTGCCAATAAATCAAGCCCTTGCAGATGGTTACAGGAAGCTGTCAAGTAGGTCAGGCGGCGTTCCTGGTATTCATGAGGCGTCTTCCCTAGCTTTTCTCTGTTGCAGTGCGTTTTACGTGCTTGCGTTCTCCGCCTTGTTTTGATCTTATTGCTTAAACGCGGGTACGAGGAGATTATTGCGCTGGTAGAAGTTGTCGGCATTTTTACACGATTGTTGTTTGGGGGTAAAATAAGTAAATTTTACTTACACTGGTTGAATGGTGTTGGTTTGGTCAGTTTATAATGTATGAAGTACGACGTTGCATTCGCCCGCGCGCGCACACACACATATATATAATATATATATTATTCATATATATAATTATATATATGTATGTATAAATATGTACAGTATAATTATGTATGTAGATATGTATATAATTTGTATAAGTATTTGTGTATGTGTATATATTGTGTGAATGTACCTCATATCTTTATATGGTTATAAACCGTGTGTATATCTCTTGATTCGCCCTTACCCTGATGTATACTTGCAAAAAAATATACGCCTATTTGAGTGCACTAATGCGAGAAACTGTACATTAAGAATGGGCACAATGCAGTTCATAGAAATTGCAAGAGAAATTGTTACCGTGAAATGCGAATCAAGAATAAAGGTTTGACTCGAAACAAAAGACAAGGAAAGTGAGAGAATGTAGGACAGAAGAGCGATCACGGCCCCTTCTTCCTCCATCCGGAAGTGAGAGGAAGGAAGAGGGATGGAGTTGGGAGGGAAAGTCCTTTTGGGCCTAGAGACAATGCTTTTGCTCCGTCTCTCTGATACTCTTTCAGTCGCAAGGAAATCATGCAGTTGGGGAAACGTTGCAGTGAGTTACACGCGCTGCTGTCATGAGTGGCTGCTGTGAAAGAAGCACCAATAAATATCTAAGGTTTAGGATTAGAAACATCACCGAAAGTGAGTTTTAGAGTTAAAAAAAAATAAGATAAAAAAACAAATACCAAAATTCTAGGATGAGTAGTGATGCTAGAAATCAGGTTTTGGAGTTTTTTTTTTTTTTATCCTTAGGAAGGCAACGTGATGTAAAAGCCTGACTGGACTCGACTTAGATCTTAGTCCAATTTTACCATTACAGTCACGTTTTGCACTCGTAAATATTGCCAAATAAGAATTGAGTGCACTTTCTGGTGGGTTTTATATGCGTAAAAAATAGTGTTTTCTGGTTAGTTTTATTTGGTTATCATTAGTGCAGTTTCTGTTGCGTTTTATTTGGCAATTATAAATGGATATTATTTGTTGTAAAATGTCTTTCAAGGCATTTTATGGGACATACTCAAAGAATATGATATGCACCTCCCTAGAAGAAGGGGAAAAAGGCTTCGTGGGTCCAGGCTAGAATTTCAGAACTTGGCGTTTTGATCCTCAATGACTGAACATGATCTCTGAAGCTCCATGAACTCGTGTTAAATTACTGTTGTCCAATAATCGTGCAATTGCACGAGGATCCCTTGTTTTGTTCTTAATGAATCGCGTATTTTGCTTGAGGATCGATGAGTGCGTTCGCAAATTATTACAGTTTTTGCTTAGAAATGAGGTAATAACTCTAAAAGCATGAACGGAACATCATCGACACAGTTTTTCGTGTAATGAGTAATTTCAAACACACACACACACACACACAGGTGAGTTTTTTCTGCCGTTATACTTAAGTGTATTTATGTATGTTTTCATTTCAAGGAAGTGAGTGTATGAGCAGCACAAGCTCTAATCAGTAAGTAATTTGAAGGAAACGATAATAGTGAGTAAGATATATATAAACAGTGTTATGAACTCGAAGGAAATGATAGACCGTCCATGTTAGGGATTGACTGCTTGAAGAGAATAAAAGACAGCTCATAAGTAAATATGCTATATGTCTAAGTTGGTTGAATTAAGATTTCGTCAACTTTTGGAGACATTCAGGATTAAGCGAGCGTTTCCGGAAAACGTTTTTACACAGATTTCCTGTTACATGAGCCAGTTATGTGGTTCTCTTTGTTTTAGGGTTCGAAGTTGCGCCCCCTCTGTCGTGTCCCTCTGAGTCTTGCGGTTGAGGCCTTGCTAATTTGATGCATTCGGGAAGTAAAACTTGAATTATCCGTTCCATTTTATTATCAAGCTGGTAAATAGTGATCTTAATATGGTATATTTTTTTTTTATTTACATGTCTACGGATGTGAAAGACATAGGGTCTTCATGTTAATTTAGTTGTCGTTGATAACGTAAATGATCATTTATCTCCTATGTTAATGTTATTGTTGTTTTTGGTGGCGTTAAATATTATAAGAGGTAGCCGTTTCATACGGACAGTTACTCCCTGTTCATTGCACAAGCTACTGATATGCAAACAAACTCTGATAGGCACAGAAACAGTAAGAAATAGTTATTCTTTTTACAGTATTCCAAGGGAAATGTGGGTTGAATGAATGTGTTGGTTGTGTGTGTCGTGAACCTGGATTACGGCGCCCTGATGGCTTCGTGGAACTCGTGCTTTCGAACAAGAGCCTCATTTATTAGTGATGTGCTGATTAGAATTAAACGATGAGTGATACAGATGGTGTAGTGTCATTTCCTCTTTTGGTCAGGCACACTATTCCTGTGAGAGGAGGAGTTTATTGTTTACTGTTACGGTAACCCTACAGTACGGTAGTGCTGTGGATGAGTAACTGCTAATAATAGTAACAGTGTTTGCTAATAACAATAATAATGATAATATTATCAATAATTTTGCTTAAAATTTCCGTCGTACGTTTCGCAACATGCAGCTGTGTTATGTATTCATTGTACTGAAGAATACAGCAGCGCTATGGACTATAAGCAGCAATGAATTTTAGATTGAGAGACTGCTCCTATTGATACTGCTATTGATAATGAGTCTGTAATATAGGCATAACTCTTATTATTGTAAGTAGCACCATTTGATTAAAATTTTATTCACAATTATTCTTATTATTTTAATCAGTATTGATCTTCATTAGCCTCCCTTCCTGAAACGAGAGGCTTGTGTTACATGGAATTGCACCGAACCCAAGTTCAGTCCTCTCTCTACCCCTCAAATGCACGTCTTGGCACGGAAATCTGAGTGGGCGTTTATGCCAGCGTGAGCTTGTTTACAGGGCCGATAAACAGCTGGTTTTGAACCCCCCGAATGAGTACTTTGGTATGGCTATGACACACACACACACATACATACTCTCTCTCTCTCTCTCTCTCTCTCTCTCTCTCTCTCTCTCTCTCTCTCTCTCTCTCCTCCCGTAGTGTCTGTCTGTTGTTATGTCTTTTTATTGTTTATTCTAGTTTTCTGTGAATAGGCGTTATTTCAGCCTAAATAGTAATTATATGTAACATACAGGACTTGTATGAATTCATGTTTCAAACTTGAAGCATGACAGTTCTCTCTCCCTCGCTCACTCGCCGTTGCTCTTTCATTTTTACATCGTATACATAAGTCATAAAGGCAGAGTTCGTGGTGTTTTAAAGATTTCATACTGAAGAAACTATTTAAGATTTTTATTTTTAATTTTTAAGTTTTGCATTAGTGATGAAAGAATGGCAGCTGAACATATTCATTAATGTTTAAATCAAGTTTTCTTTTTATTCATGTGTAAGATAATTAGTGAAATAGGTTCATGTTGTATTACATCGTCGCATATGTTATCATTCGGTAATGATTGCAAGCAGTAGCGAAAAAAAAAAAAATGAAAACTTCCCGGATTTATTGCTCCCATAATTATTTGATACGACGTTAATTTCTTCGGCCATCAATCATCTGTCTTTTACGTTTGGATCAAGTGTACCCAACGATGCCCCCCCCCCTCCCCCCCAACTCCACCTTCCCAGCTCATCCAAAGAGTATTCGTGTATCGGACTGTATGAAAAATGTACGTGTATATCCGTGCGTGCGCTGGAGTCTGCACGCACGACGAATGTTCGTGGAACGCGTTTTGGCACGGCCCCTCCTTCTCATATCCTATATTAGAAGCCCTCGCTTTTCATTCTTTGTATCCAAAACTTTGGTCCACTGGTTCGTAGAACGAAGGTCCCGACGGTAGGGAAGAAGGTCCTACACTCGACGCTTTGGGGCCACTTTGTTATGGTTTCAAAGGCGGTTATTAGTATTGTGTTTTTCTGAGAATAGTGGAAAGCTTCCGACAATTGTAGAAAGTTAATTTGACCCTCTTTCTCTTTCTCGCTGTTGGACTTGATAGCTAATCCCCCTGCTTGATTGTGACTCTCTCTCTCTCTCTCTCTCTCTCTCTCTCTCTCTCTCTCTCTCTCTCTCTCTCTCTCTCTCTCTCTCTCAATGTTGGTCACATAACGGATCAATGACCTCACTGGTATGGTGATAGTTATAACGCTGTTGCACCTATTGCGTTTCATGTTGGCATTTAATTGGCTCAAATTTGGTTGATCCGCCCTTAATTCTCTCGCCCAGGGACCCTTGCCTCATACGTAGCATTTACGGACGTGATTGAACATATTTGATACAAAACCCTCCTAATGATGGTGTGTTTTGATGCCACATATCGTTTTTGCGTTCCATGACGTAATGACAAGGTCTGCAGCTCAAATATTGTACTGAATTTGTTCATACAGAATCGTGGCCTTTTAAGGAGATATAATTATTGATAGGCAGAATGTTGAATTTAAAGGTGTAGTCATTAACTATAACTCTTAATCACAGTACAAAAAGAAGCAGTAATATGTTCATCCATAGACGAGACTAATGGAACTATTCACTGTAACTTTTTAAATATGAACAACCCTGATGCTCAGATTGCTTCATTTATCAAAACCACCTGCTACATGTCATGTATCGTCTATTGGTTTACTCAACTTTCCATCTAATATTCATAATTTCAGTTGCGCTATTATATAAGCCTTCCACCTTGTCATGAAAAGTCGAATGAGGTAGACGGTGTTTAGGGATCACATGCACTGAAGAAAAAGGGCTGGGGAACTGTCGAAGGGGAACGTTAGACCTTAAATCTAGGGGTGATTTGGGGCGGTTTACATGTTTCATTAGCGTAATTGTGACCAAGCTTCCGGTCTTGCTGTGCAGGTAACTTGACTCCAGGATCATCAGTGTCGTCACTTTTGCATTACAAAAGCATCATCACCAAAGCCTTCATCAAAGCCGTTGTTACGTCACTTGGTTTCTTTACATTATATATATATATATATATATATATATATATATATATATATATATATATATATATATATATATATATATATATATTTAGGTGTGTACGTATAGAACCAAACGTTCACAAGGTCTTTGGTTCATGTGCGACGTACTGCCCACCAGTCGCCCCAGTCGTAAATGGATGACTGGAATAACTATATTGCTGGAATCAAGACAGAGTGTACGGCTAGCAACCTCACCCCTGAAGTCTTATAGAGGAACCAAAAGTCTGCAACCCAGTGGCACCACTTCTAAAGGGAAAGAAATTGTGCATGTTAAATAATATATATATAATATATATATATATATATATATATATATATATATATATATATATATATATATATAGAGAGAGAGAGAGAGAGAGAGAGAGAGAGAGAGAGAGAGAGAGAGAGAGAGAGAGTGAGAGAGAGTGAGTCGTACCCGCGTTTATCGTTCCTTTGTGCATTTAAAAAAATTTCGTTAAGCCATTCGTGTTACAGAGGCAATCTCATTTTGCCATTATCATCATGACCGAAGCGATATCATTGTCGTCATTACCGGCCGACTACTGCGCTGTCGTTTTCATCTGTACCATAATGGCATTCTGGAATGTCTGTTTCACTATCACCACCAAGTGACGTCACTTCCCATCACTGTATTTACTACTAGACACCTACGGGGCGTCATGTCACGTTTCCATTAGAGTCATGGCTTGTGATGTTGACTTTGCTCTCTCTCTCGTAACTATTTTAATAACTGTTTGACATCTTCACTGTGTGATGCCCCTTTCTTCTTTACGTCATAAACACAGTTCTGTTACTTTTACCAATACAACCATAACTAGTTTTATCACGCAACGCATCTTCACTAACTGATGTGTACCCCAGCTGGCTCCCAATTATTTCTTCGCTGGTTGGAAATGGTGGGAATGGTTCCCAAATCGGATACAGTTCAAACACATCGAACTGTCGAGTTGATTAGTTCCTTCACCCCCTCCAAAATGCCTACGCAAGATTCGTTTAAGATGAAAAAAAAAGGAGATATTTGGCCAGGATCTCTGTAGCAACTAGGATTCTTTAAGTTAGGGCGACGTCTGTGAAATGAAGGCTCTCAGCAGTGCATGTGTAGGTTTTAGATCCGTTGCGTCTGTGATAACCTTATGTACGATCTCGGCAAATCCAGTATCCTGCAGTAAGATCTCTGGCATTGTCAAAGTTTCTTCGGATTTTGGATGCCTGCTGCACCTAAGCTCTCCTGGTTTTTCTAGCGAAGATGCAGTGCATTACTACCCTAATACAATTCAACTTTTATTTTAATATTTTATTTACATTTTTATTTACTTATTAATTTATTAATTTATTTGTTTTTCTAATTACTGATCTCCTCTTTCTGTATTTCCCATTGCCTTCTGTTATTTCTTTCGAATGAGCACCATATTCTTTGGAAGCTTGAATTTCGAGTCAGTGGCCCTGTGGGCTTTTTCCATATGATGAAGCTTCACCTGAATAATAATAATGATATTAGGTTGTAAGCAATGTCTATAATCCGTCGGTGCCTAATTCTTCAGTATCAGTGAGATAGATCGCATGGATGTCTCGTTAAAAGATAACAGTAAAACTGATGTTAAAGTGGATCGTTTTTCCTCTCCCTTTCTTTTCATGTAAGGTAATCGCACGGAGAAAGTCTTTGTCAAGCGGGCGTGAATTAACCGTTTTAGTTGCGTTTAAGAATAAACTCACTTTGAAGACTTAAAGCTCGGCAGCTCGGCGGCCGAATGAAGCTCTGGTGAAGCCAAGGACGACTTTTGCGCGAATCGTTTTATCTCATTGTGAAGACGAGTCGTCCTTTCTCTGTTCTATTGTCATGTATTATGTATAATTCATTATCATACATGACCATAACAATACCAGTCTCGCTTGCGGTGCCACATTATGCGAGGGTACATCTTTTAATCATTTTGGCTTTTCTCTCCCCCATTGTCTTTCGCCATGTGCGTGATTGATATGTGTGTATGTGCACGCGCGCGCACTCCGACAGACAGACAGACACATATATATATTGTATGCATGTGTATATATTGTACATATATATGTATATGTGTGTGTGTGTGTTCATGCATTATTCTTTAGGGAATTTATTTTCTTATGTGGGCTGTGTGAATGCACGTGTCGTATTTTCCATTCGTAATGGTTTTCGTTGGTATTCATCTCATTCCTCCAGGTGGTTTATTGGAGGAAGAGTGCCCCTTGGAATTCACATAAGCCGCCAAGTTCATCCAGTGACACGTCTTGTTGAAATCCTGTCAGCCATTGCTGCTGTGTTCATGTTCAGTCCCTCCCGCCTTTTTTTCGATTAATTGTTCACGTGGCGCACTGTCGGGAGTCTTCCTTTCACGACATTCGGTCATTCACCTCGTTTAACACCCTCCCCCTTAACACACCACCTCCACGTGTCCTCACACACACACGCACACGCACACACGCGCGCGCGCGCATTGCTTTAGGAGAGGCACATGAGAGTTTGCGAAAAGGGTATTGCACAACAGTTCATTGGCTGCGGCGACGATGGTGACCCCTTCCCACCTAACTCCTCCCTCCCTCCCTCCCTCCCTCCCTCCAACCCCTTTGCCTTCTTTTGGTCTGGTGCCAACATCTTCCATTGATATGGATTTACGGCTCATGGGGTTTTACAAGTTGGACATAAACTAACTTTGGTAAACATTCGATTCTAGGTGTGTGTGTATTTTGCCTAGCGGATGGCAAGGGAAAAGGGGGAGGTATGAATTTTTTTTTTTTTTTTACGTGTCTGTTTTATTTGTTTAATGAATGTTTTTACTCGATGTTGGTTTGTTTGGGGGGGGACCTTTTGAATTTCAGGGGTCCTTTGTTGAGGTCTCTTTATTTTCCTGGAGACGCTTGCAGTGTTTCTGCTTGTTTTTTGATACCGTATGAATGAAAGTTCCGTCTGTCTGTGTATGTGCTTGCGGGCACGTGCACTACTTAGTACATAGGCACAGGCAAATAGCCATATAGCCTAAGTGTTTTAGATTATAGGTTATTGTGAAGATTGCATCCTCTCTTCAAAGTTCAAGTTCTCTCTTCGTGTGCCAACTTTTTATGACTGATTGTGACAACTGTATACTGATTACTTGGCGTTGATATTATTGCTGGTGTCGAAGTCATGTGATTTGATTAATTCTTTTGCGTCTGGAAAGATATTTTTACTTGCATCAGTCGTTTCACTTTCACTTCATTCCACACATACAAACATCCATAGATTATACATGTATAATACATACATATATTATAATGTATGGGTGTTTGTATGTGTAGAATCAAGTGTAAGTGCAACGACAGATGTATGTAACACTATTTTCCAGACGGAAAAGAATTCATCCTACATTATTAGTCAATATTACCAAATGCATAAATTATATGCATATATATGTATGTATGTATATATATAAATAAATATTATTTATTTATTTATTTATTTATAAAATGTATGCAAGTATGCAAATAATTTATGCAATTGGTAATATTGTCTATAATGTAGGACGAATTCTGTTTCAAAATAATAAGTTTTTTTTTTTTTTTTTTTGCACGACGGTGAAAGCCTTTTTATCATAATGACGCCCTAACGTGCATCTAAACGCGAACATTTCGCGCCACGTATCTTGCATTAACGTTGTCCAGTTGGTATGTAATGGACATGATTCATGGTATTAATATGGGAATGATGCTTTAAGTGAGTTCACATACCATAAACACGAAGGATGCCTGAGAAAACGTTAGCTTTTCACTGAAATTTTTATATCTAATATATTTTTGGTTCTTGTCTTTTCATGTTCATTTGTGTATTATTTTGATAGTAGAGCTGAATTGTATTTATTTATTTATTTCTT
Organism: Macrobrachium rosenbergii; assembly: GCF_040412425.1. Classification (NCBI taxonomy): domain Eukaryota; kingdom Metazoa; phylum Arthropoda; class Malacostraca; order Decapoda; family Palaemonidae; genus Macrobrachium; species Macrobrachium rosenbergii. The sequence goes on from NC_089750.1 coordinate 20,568,875, forward strand.
TTTTGCTACGCTCTTATCTGTTTTCAAATATGGTTACTGTATTCTTTGTTCCATTTGAATAATAATAATAAAAATAGTTTTATGACCTTGTAGCTATAAATGTGCATATTTCATCTTATACTTCCTTTGTTCTCTTACGCATTTACCTGTTTTTCTTTTGTCTCTGTTTAGATAAGTATTTGTGAGTTTAATAGTTTCTGCTGGTGGACGCTGCTCTACCGTGTCCCCACTTAATAGAGAAAGAATTATTTTTTTCAACAAAAATGTTGCAAATTCACACTTTGTTGCCACAACAGATTGTTTTGGAAGAAAAAGAGGAATAAAGTGCAATGGAACACATCTACTCTTGGAAAGTCGGTTGTTGGTTTTGGTTAGCTTACATTATCCTTCCGTGAGTGTTTCCATGTTAATCTTGGCCCCTCGTGCGAACACACCCATGTTTACTCTTTCAGGAATAAACGCTCGTGTGCATCTGCTGAAATTAGACGCTACGCTCACGGGAATCTCTCTCTCTCTCTCTCTCTCTCTCTCTCTCTCTCTCTCTCTCTCTCTCTCTCTCTCTCTCTCTCTCTCACACCGCTTTCTTTAACCTGTCCTCGTACACTCGCACACACCCTTTCGATTACTTTCTCTCTCACTCTCCCTTCATCCATTCATCCATCCTATGTTACTTCTTTCTCATCCCTATTTCGTCAAGTCTCTCTCTCTCTCTCTCTCTCTCTCTCTCTCTCTCTCTCTCTCTCTCTCTCTCTCTCTCTCTCTCTCTCTCGTGAATTATCCTCCCACCCCTTTCCCTGTTTCCTCCCCTTTATCCATCCCGTCAGGGAGGATTCAAAAAAGGAGGTCTGCTAGAGAAAGGGAGTTGAGTTTTCGGGAGGGAGGAAGAACGGATGCTCCTTGACAACCAGGTATTAACCAAGTATTAACCAGGTTTTAACAAAGGTGATTAGCCGAGATGACAGAAGCAACATGCAGCCAGGAAGGTCTGAGTCTTAATATAACGGAAAGGTGGAGCATTGAAGCTCCCCTGTAATTATAATGTTTAAGGAAATACCGTGCTTTAGAGAATTAGGCAGCAGCAGCAGCAGCCCGTGCAGAGGGTGTGGTGGGTATGTGCGTGCGTGCGTTTGTGCGAGTGTGTTTGTGTGCGCAAGTGTTTGTGTATGTGTGTACACAGACGTTCGCACTGTTGGAAAACTCATTTAATTAACTACGTGGCGGGTTTGCTTTGTCTGTTTTATACATTAGTGGTGAATGCTGAAAGTTATGCAGGTTTTTATTTATTTTTTTAAGGGTCCTCGATTATCCTCCTTCGGGTAATTGCTGTTGGAAACTCTGGCGTCGGCTGGCTTATTATTATGATAACATTGAGTAAATTTTTCGTTGCTTTATTCAACTAATGCTTAAAAAGGGGTCTCATAAGATTAAAAATGTGAGAAAAATACCTTATGGGTTTTTTCTTGTGTACCAAGTATTCAGGTACATAAATGTACGTCTGCAGAATTTCTCATGAAGTTCCCCAAATGCATGAAATGAATGTTGTGCTCAAAAACTTAATTGTGCTTTTAGCAGACCGTTAAGCAGAACGCGCGCGTGCACACACGTGTAAAGAGAGCGAGGCTAGTGTTTTCTAATTAGAGATAAAAAAGCCACCCTAATTATATATACAGTATATACATACATTATATATAATTTTATATGTATATAAATATATATATATATTTTATATATATATATATATATATATATATATATATATATATATATATATATATATATATATAAACTACATATATATATGTATGTATGTATGTATGTATGCTTACGCACACTCCAGGACATTCTTATGTGGCACAGCCTTGATTTATAACTAAGAGAACTCAGTTTCAAATGTTGGGCAAGGATAGAGTTATGTTGGCATGATTCGTTAAAACCCTTTACGATACTGTTGACCCAAGTAGGGAATATATACATGGTATATTTAGTCGGTTCTACTGCCTTGCAGCCGGAAACGAGAAGGACATGAGGTTAGGGACCTCATCCCGAAATGCTGACCGAGAATCGCAAGAGTAACATCTCCTGGATCTGACTCTTCAGTGGGGAAATGTCCTTAGCAAGAGACTCAATTTGATGACTAATGTGCAGTGGACGTTCGATTAGTCTTTGGGGCCGTTTACTAGATGATACAGTGTGCTTGCTCCTTGTGGTTAGTTTACAGAGATGGGGTCAGAACCTCAAGCTTCAAAAAACTTGCTTTGAACTAGAAGGTTAATGCCATCGGGAACCAATCAAACTTTGAACTAGAAGGTTAATGCCATCGGGAACCAATCAAACTTTGAACTAGAAGGTTAATGCCATTCGGGAACCAATCAAATTTAACTAAAAGATTTAATAAAAACACACACAACCAGTCACACACACACAAAAGATTTATATAAAATATACATACACACACACACACACACACACACACACATATACACATATATATATATATATATATATATATATATATATATATATATATATATATATATATATATATATATATATATATATATGTACACACACATGCATACATATATCAATTCCACTATAGAGAAGGAAGTAATGCTGATTGCTAGTGGAAGAAAAAAAAGAGTAGAGGTGGTAGGTGAACTGTTTGCGTAGCATCGTTGGCATAAGTAGAAATTTAAAGACGAAAAATTTTCAGATAATTAGAAGACGTGAAAAGGTAAGCGTAGGTGAAAGGATGGGACAGAGTTTTGAAATGGTTCAGGCATGTGGAAAGAACAGAGGACGATGGATTGGAGGAGAAAAGTTTCGACTAAAATTCGGAAGCGTTGAAAGGAAGTAAATGAGGAAGACCTTGCGAGCGCCGCATAAAACTCGTAAACTGGGTATTGGTAAGGAAGGTTCTTGATATCTACAAGGTGCCGAGTGCCCGCAAGGTAGAGGTTAAAGGTGCAGTGTGTAGTGGTATTCGACGCGATGCTGATGATCCATCTGTGATGTATGAATCAACTAATGTTGTGGAAGTTTTCTGCGCCGGTTGTTCACTGTACACTAGTTAAAGTATGGTTATAGCAGTACCGCCGGTGTGTTGCGTTTCCATGGAACTACTCCCTGTTAGAGGTAAAGGCTTTATGTTTAAAATTAATAAATATTTAAATAAATAAATATGCAATTATACGTATAAATTGCTTATGTATGTTTGCTTACAGGAATATTAATGCTGCACATCTTTCTATTTTATTATTGGTAGCTATTTCATTAAATGTTAAATATGAATTTTTTTGTGGTTACATTTCATTGGCTTTAGGATTTTGCGTGACTTCACCGCCACCACAGAGATTACACTTTTATCATCTCATCTAATGATTTTCAGAGTAAGAGGAACGGGAAGTAAAAGTGAAATGACGGAGAGAGAACGGTAGAGCGAAACAAGGGAGAAAAGAAAAAGGCGAAGAGAAAGAGAGATTGGTCATTCTTACGAGACCCTGTACAATTTTGACATGTTGGATTGATTGACTGATAGTGATGCAGCGTTGCAGGAGGCCTTAGGAAAGTGCCAAGACTCGCATTTTATTCTTAGCATTGCAGACCAGACTTGACCCCTGTACGCGGGTGATTCGTTTCTATATTTAGATGCTCAAGTATATGTAAAGAATGGAATTCGATTAAAAAAATTATGTGAAATTTATAAATTATTGACCAGAGATAAATGTTACTTTTTCTTAATCGCTAATTCTCCTCTTCGCTCAGTTTAGGAAACGTGTTAATACTAAATACTAACAACAATAGAAAGATGTGCAAATTCATATATAGTACACATATATATACCTAAACAAAAATTTTTTTTACCATTTGGCAGTTAAAATTGAGGCGGTCATTTTGCAATATTTTTCAGAAATGTTCTTTTTAGCAAATAAATGTCTGTATTACAAATTCAATTAGTCACCAAGTCATTTCAGCTATTAACACAGCATGTGTTTTGGTATTCAATTTCATTAATTCATTCTTTGACAGAGAGAGAGAGAGAGAGAGAGAGAGAGAGAGAGAGAGAGAGAGAGAGAGAGAGAGAGAGAGAGAGAGATTTCGGACATAAGAGGTGATTTATCATTTGTTTTTTTTTTATCTGGCAATCAGTCGTGAAAGTAATATTAGACTTTATTAATGACCTTGTTAATTTTTGCTTCCTTTTTGGTATGTTTCTTGTAATGTTCCCCGTGTCAAATATGAGATCATCCTCCAAATACCACAAATTCAGGTTAATCGAGAAGCATTAGTAATAACCTTTGGAAGGGGTCCAGAATATGGTTACACCAATTTTGCTATCGGACGGAAGTTTGATGATAAGAATAGCCTTGGTTGTGGGGAGATGGTTGCGGTGGTTGGGGAGGAGATTGGGGGTTGGGGTTGGAGTGAGAAGAGTTTTGGCCAGAGGGGTGGAGGAGGAGACTGTTCTCTGAGAGGTGGGACCTGATAGGAGGGAGGGAGGTTGGGGGTGTACGATCTTTTGATTTTTTCAAGAATGCTCATTTGCATGGCATGGCAACCTTTGTGGATGTTCTTTATCCACATTTATGTGCCATACCTCCCCCCACAAAGGATACTAATATCCATAGCTTAGGTCACTTTAGTTCTTATAAATACCTCGTGGTGGGATTAGGGCGCAGGGTGGGGGGGGGTTTAGAGAGAAAACCTGGTCTCATGTTAACCCTAAGATCTTCACCGTCAGGAGGAAATAATAAGTTTTCTCTCCGGACTTTCCTCTTTAAAAGTGGATCTCGTACCCTTGAAATATTTTGTTTTCATCCTCGTTAAAGTATTTTCCATTTTAGATGTTTCGCCTCTTCCTGGAATGTCGATTCAATTGCCCTGATGTTGGACATAAAAATATATTCCTTTTTCCCCCCCTCTATCTTTTCTGAGATTTCAAAATGTTCATTTTGCGTGTGAAATACTAGTGATTTTTACGCAAAATCTTTCAGTTTACTTAACCTACTTTTCTTATCAACTTCTTGTCGCCTCGGCAGCCCAGTATTTTACACATTTACTCATAATTTCTTCATCTTTTCTTCTTTGTAAGTGCCTTTCCTACCTGTGTAGTTCCTAACGCGTCTAACACATTGAAGCGGTTTCCATCCTTTGTATTTAACCTATCTTTGATGGCGCTCCGCTGCTCTGATATTTGACACCTCTCCAAGGTACATCGAAACACACACGCAACGATTTCGCACTCGTCTAGACTTCAAACACACACACGCACACGCACACGCAGAGTCTTACACGTTCTCAGAGCGACCTCTGGACTAGAATATAGCATTAAAGGTTTTTTTATTTTTTTATAGCTTTGGGAGACGCGTGAGACAGACAGGTAGACAGGCCGACGGGCAAACAAGACATTCTGTATTTCTTAAGAGTTCTTTCATGAACTCTGGTATTTGTTGAGGTAACGAATGTTTACTCCCAGTGGCAAATCATCCTTCTCCCCGGCGGTCTCTCTCTCTCTCTCTCTCTCTCTCTCTCTCTCTCTCTCTCTCTCTCTCTCTCTCTCTCTCTCTCTCTCTCTATTTTATTTGTCTCTCCGGGACGCGTCGTTTGAACGTTTTATATTTTTTCCATTTTTTATTGGTAAACCCAAATTGTGAGGGCCAACAGAGAGAGAGAGAGAGAGAGAGAGAGAGAGAGAGAGAGAGAGAGAGAGAGAGAGAGAGAGAATCTTAGCATTTAAGCTTGCTGGGCTTTTAAATGTAATTAGCAATTTCATTATTTTGGGTGGTATTTGGAGATATTTATGTTAGTGTTTGCTTGTTTAGTTTTAATTTTGCCATTCAAATAAGTTTAAAACCCCTAATCAACGTTTCTTGCCGTTGGGCAGCTAATGATCATTTGAGCAAACATCAACAAGGAAGTAATAATAGCCAAGGGTCGGTTAAGGGACCTAGAAAAGAAATGGGGGCTGGTTTGATGTGGACTTTTCATCGGTTTGTGGAGGCAATACGAGGGGGGGGGACAATTTATAGCAGACGTGTGTGATATCCCCAACGCTCTCTTTATTTATATAAGAAACCCATAACTCCATCGGACACTTTTTCCATTTGCAGTATCCTTCCTTAAAACTGCGAATGTCGGCTGGGATCACGTTCGCCCACGGCCACCTTTACGGCTCCCAGGTCTCTTTACACACACACACACACATACACATACACACATACTAGAGATCACGCACACACAGACGCACACAAGTGCACGAATATTCCCCTGTGGGAGTCGGGGAAAAATATGTAAGTAAATATTAGTAACTTGGTGATAGAATTTTAAGAAAATGTGGAAATAATTCGAGAGAACACAACCTTTTGAATTTTTTTAGTGACACCTCTCTCTCTCTCTCTCTCTCTCTCTCTCTCTCTCTCTCTCTCTCTCTCTCTCTCTCTCCGGCAAGAGGTCCCAGTTTGAACCTAGGCCAATACATCACGTCCTCGGTCATTTCGTGCAAAACCCATCGTCCTGGCACCTTCATTAGCCTAAATAGTGAATTAGTACCTGGCGGTTAGTCGACGGTAGTGTGCCAGAGCCAAGGTTTGAGAGAGGTACAGAGGGAGAAAAGCAGGTGTGCTTGATTAGCGTTCCGTCAAAATATATGCCATCCGTATTCAAAGCGGGAGACCCCGATGAAGTAACTCTCTCTCTCTCTCTCTCTCTCTCTCTCTCTCTCTCTCTCTCTCTCCGTAAGATGTTGCGCTCACAAATGCGCATACGGAAGTGCACAAAACGAGTTTAAATAATAGTGATATGTTTCAACAAGCCAGTATGTCGCGGATCCTAACCCCGCCCACCCCACCCTTATTGGCAGGCTAAGATCTTCGTTGACTTAAAAAGTTTTGGACACATAGTACGTCATTATTAATTATAGCATCGGAGAAGTCCGGCCATGTTTGTATCAGATCTGTTTCTTTCAAGTTCTTCCACTAATATTGCTTTCATCCTGTGATTCTTTTGCATCTTTCATTGCGGTGAAGAGTAATGCCAAATTAAAATGTGGGAACATCGTACAGGGAAATTGTGCTCTCTTTTCTTTATAAGAAATAATTGCGGTAGATAGAATATCTTCGAGAGTAATGTTAACGGAAAGTTAAACATCGTTTTAGAATTTTGTTAACGTAAAGGTAAAATACACCAATGAGTCATGTTCACGAAAGGACAAAATATTCGTACTAAATTTCGAAATTCTCTCTCTCTCTCTCTCTCTCTCTCTCTCTCTCTCTCTCTCTCTCTCTCTCTCTCTCTCTCCTTGAAGAGACCGGGTCTTGGGATATTGGCCACGGCAAGAATGGCTCCGTTGTGTACGTGATGTGATCCGGGCAGCCTTACGTTGGTGGCCTCTCGTTGCGCCCACCTAGGCCGAGTATCGAGCTCTCGGATGGATAGGATAGAGGGGATGGAAGCAGGTCCTTTTCTCAGCCTTCACAGTGAAAACTGGCAGCGTACTGATATATATATATATATATATATATATATATATATATATATATATATATATATATATATATATATATCATATACAGAATTGTTCTGTGCATTAATACAAGTACTAACAAGACGTCACTCAAACTGGATGGTATCTAGTGGAGATATGTATTAAAAAAATATAATGATATAATGAATAAATATCTCCACTAGATATCATCCATTTTGAATGAGGTCTATAAGTAATGTATGTATATGTATAAATACAGTACACACATACGCGCGCGCACACGCACACATATATGATTGTGTGTGTACTGTATTTATACATATACATACATTATATATATACACACGTAACTATGTGTATGTTTAATGTGTGTGTTTTTATGTAATTTCTTCTAGGTAGTAATTCGTTTTCCTATAATTCAGAGAGAGAGAGAGAGAGAGAGAGAGAGAGAAACAATGAGCACGCCCTCATTCATAATCTAACAGACGGATTCAATTTACGTAGTCATATGGAAATATTTCCAACATTGTATGAAGTTACTATGTCTTTGAAAATGCGATGTATTGACTTGATGGGAATTGTCTCAGTAGTCTTGGAACATTTTGCAATTGTGTACTCTCTCTCTCTCTCTCTCTCTCTCTCTCTCTCTCTCTCTCTCTCTCTCTCTCTCTCTATATATATATATATATATATATATATATATATATATATATATATATATATATATATATATATATAGTGTATGTGAGCATTTTAATCAGTTTTAGTGTTCTTTATAAAGAAAGTTCAGCAACTACTATATTCATACATCAAATATTAAGAATGGCTATGTAAAAAAAATGTTTGGTAAATCGAGAAGTCGTGTATTTTTTCCATCTTGCTTTGATATAAAGCTGGTGTTTTTTCTCCCTTTTTTTTTTTACGAAACCTACATGTCAATTACGTTTTTGCGACAGCATTAAATTAAAGGCTTTTAAACCCTGGAATTCCTGGCTCCATCCATCTTTCCATAGTTTTGCCATCGTTTTTCTTCGAAGAATTGGACTGTCGTCAAGGAATTGGGACGTCTTAACTTTTTCGGGGAACCGATGCTTTTATTTTTTTTATTATCCAGATGCTTTTGAATTCGTCTATATGAATACTCCCACGCACTTGCAATATGATAATAACTGTTTTTGTGTAATATGTTTTCACT
>NC_089750.1:20585052-20590052 GCF_040412425.1 Macrobrachium rosenbergii
ATGCATAGAACTATATCTTATGTATTTTTATTTTTGTTTTTGCAGATCACTCAGACTCACTCTCTCTCTCTCTCTCTCTCTCTCTCTCTCTCTCTCTCTCTCTCTCTCTCTCTCTCTCTCTCTCTCTCTCTCTCTCTCTCTATATATATATATATATATATATATATATATATATATATATACATTATATACATATATGTGTGTATGTATACGTGTATATATATATATATATATATATATATATATATATATATATATATATATATATATAAATTACAGCTGTTTGTTTTAGCATACATTACATATAATTAAAACGAAGTCTCCGCAAATAGGCTTGTTCTTTTACATTACCCTGAATTGTAAATGCAGTAGTAGGCAGCGCCATTGTTCCACGGGTGAATATGGCATCGTGCAGAGGGGCTTTTGTGTTCGTGATGATTTTTAACATGACATAGTATCATGGTTAATGGGTTTTGGTTTGGGTGTGTCCGGCCCTATATTTCGTCTAGCTTCCCCCTCCTCCTCTCCCCCTCCCTCACCCTCCCTCGTGCAACATGAAGAGGGGCATTGATGAGCATGTCATTATTATTGTTATTATTATCACATTTGTATTATAGCACGTATTATAATCAGTATTGTTTTTATGATTCTCAGTTGTTATCACTTGTGCGCCATGGTAATTATTATTAACATTTTTATTTTTTGTGAACCTACTACTACTACTACTACTACTACTACTACTACAGATCCATTGCTCTGTATACCACATAATCAGCAGGTGGGGGAGGGGCGGTACATAGGCTCATGATCCCCCTCTTCGTGAATGATTCCCTCCTCAACCCACGTCCTCAACACTCATTGGGTCTTCATGCCTAGAACGCCCACCTGATTTCGGACACGTTAGTTTGAAAGTCTGGAGCAAGTGTCGGCAACATGAAAAGCTTCAGTATTTTCCGGTGTTTAATTTTTCAGTGCTTGGGTCTCAGGTTTAAATTTTGGAATATAATTCTGGTGCGACTGGTTAGTTTATTTTTATTTAGTATTTGAGGATGTATCAAAATTTGGTAGTTTTAAAGCGACTGCCTGCAAAATGGTCAAATATTTTGTGAATTTTTAATTATTTGTATTCAGTAGTGTATATTTTTTTGAGTTCTAGTTAAAGATGTTTAGTGTTGCTTCTTGAGGTTATATTATCCTCTCTCTCTCTCTCTCTCTCTCTCTCTCTCTCTCTCTCTCTCTCTCTCTCTCTCTCTCTCTCTCCAGAAATCTGCTGTTTTCAAAGACACTTTGATTGTTTTTTTATACAAAAATGTTGCTGTATTCTTGTTTTTCCTATGAAAATGAGTCTCTCTCTCTCTCTCTCTCTCTCTCTCTCTCTCTCTCTCTCTCTCTCTCTCTCTCTCTCTCTCTCTCTCCCAGGAAATCTGCTGTTTTCAAAGACACTTTGATTGTTTTTTTAAACAAAAATGTTGCTGTATTCTTGTTTTTCCTATGAAAATGAGTCTCTCTCTCTCTCTCTCTCTCTCTCTCTCTCTCTCTCTCTCTCTCTCTCTCTCTCTCTCTCTCTCTCTCCAGAAATCTGCTGTTTTTCAAAGACACTTTGATTGTTTTTTTATACAAAAATGTTGCTGTATTCTTGTTTTTCCTATGAAAATGAGTCTCTCTCTCTCTCTCTCTCTCTCTCTCTCTCTCTCTCTCTCTCTCTCTCTCCAGAAATCTGCTGTTTTTCAAAGACACTTTGATTGTTTTTTATACAAAAATGTTGCTGTATTCTTGTTTTTCCTATGAAAATGGGTCTCTCTCTCTCTCTCTCTCTCTCTCTCTCTCTCTCTCTCTCTCTCTCTCTCTCTCCAGGAAATCTGCTGTTTTTCAAAGACACTTTGATTGTTTTTTTTAAACAAAAATGTTGCTGTATTCTTGTTTTTCCTATGAAAATGAGTCTCTCTCTCTCTCTCTCTCTCTCTCTCTCTCTCTCTCTCTCTCTCTCTCTCTCTCTACAGGAAATCTGCTGTTTTTCAAAGACACTTTGATTCTTTTTTTATACAAAAATAATGCTGTATTCTTGTTTTTCCCTATGAAAATGAGTCTCTCTCTCTCTCTCTCTCTCTCTCTCTCTCTCTCTCTCTCTCTCTCTCTCTCTCTCTCTCTCTGATATCACATTAACTTTTTTTCCTTCCGTTATGATGTTGAAACTTGAATGAGGATACATTCTGTAAGATATTTTTTTCTACTACTCCTTGTGTTAATTTAGTTGTACGTTTGACATTTTTTCCAGTGTTGGACATTGGCAAATAGCCTACTTCCTGGCATAGGAAGTCAAACCTTGAATGAGTTATTGTTGAATGTTAGTAAAAAACATTTTAGCATAGTTGTTTATTGGTGTACCGGTTTTCAGTTTCGCTGTCAAAATCGTTCTGTTATCAATTTTGTTTTACTTGGGACACGCAAGGACTTCTCATTTCAAACTTCGGATTTAAAATAAAGTCTGCTAAATTTGTGTTTACTTGAAGATACCTGTAGGCACCGTGTTAAAACTTATTGTAATGAACTTGTAACAGGTTATGCTGTAGCGGAGAAACTTTTGAGTGTGCCCAAGTTTATGTTTTGATGTGTACGCTGCTGAACTACTACGAAAGTTATTCCTAGTTGTGTATGTTTGTTTACGTTATATGGGAAAGTAATTGTAACTCCTCTACGGTTACAATTACAATTATGAAAATAATTATAACCCCGTTACGTAATATGGGAAAGTAATTATAACCCATGTACGTAATATGGGAAAGTTATTATAACCAATGTACGTAATATGGGAAAGTAATTATAACCAGTGTACGTAATATGAGAAAGGAATCATGACGGCATGTCCATAGAAAAGTATCATATTTCTGTGTACATTAAAGAGATATCAGAAAAGACTAAGGAACCTGAATGCCCCTCAACACTTTCAGGCAGTAGAGGACGGTGTCAAATATTCTTAAAAAAGAACTTTGATGAAACGTAGGCGACTACTAAAATAAATATATGCCTTCACGATACCCAGTCCAGTCCCAATGTTAGAGTTCGTAAGTTGGGTATTGGTAGTGGCCTACGTTTCATGAAATGGTCTTGAAAAGAATATTTGACACAGTCATTAATTACCTTTCTTCCTTATGTTGAAGAAACGCTAATTCAGGGTCAAAGCAGAATGATAAAAGGAGTAGCGGGTAAACAGATTAAAAGTTTAGGAAATGTGAACTTAGAAATAGACATTTTGTCACATAAATTCGTTGAAAGTTTTCTAGTTCTAGAAGACAGATTTTTCCCTGCACAAGTATTGTTCTCATTTAACCTAATGAAGGGATGGATGGCATTATAGCTTTCTTTTTATATCCTTTTAAAGAAAAGAACAAAGATATGTTTTTTTTTTTTTAAACTATCGATTTTCAACCCGTGTTATCTCTGTGTATGTGCTGTTAAGGGTAAGCAGCAATATAAGCTATATTTTTCATATGAAGAAAAAGGGCGAGTTTCATTGTACATTTTTGTGTGCATGGTCGTTTCATTACTCCGGTTAGCCATGTTACATTTACTATTCCCTGGGTTTTATGAGAGGTTCTCATCCCCCATCCTTGTCGTCTTGTTATATTTTGTTGTTGAAGGGGGGAATGTATAACTATTTTTCGGTGATTCTGGTTATCTCCTACGCGACATCTAGGTGCCATAAGCACAAGGTTCTTAACCTTGGACTGTGCCATAGCTCCAGTACCAATGCTTTTCACAAAATATTTCTTTGTTGTTTACTCTTAATTATTGAAGCGTATTTTATCTTGTTCAGATTTGTTCCATTTTTACCTTATGTGTCTTCGTATTTTAAATAAGCTTTTTGGTTGGGTCAGTAATGTAAACAATCATGAATAATAACCTAACTGCGATCTCTCTCTCTCTCTCTCTCTCTCTCTCTCTCTCTCTCTCTCTCTCTCTCTCTCTCTCAAGGAATGGGAAATATTTCCTTTTTTCCTCTCTAGGACTGTCCTAGTCTGCCCGATCAACGCTCTGTCGAAAGAAAATACTGTTGATAAGTTGATTCTTCGTATGTTTTATGTATTTATGGCTGGGTAGACATAAGTTATTAATAGGAAAGGTACTTCCTTTGTAGCTGCGTATACAAAGAAACAAGAGTCTATTCCAGGAACAGAAACATTGCGGCAATACGATATACCACTGATATTTACATGATCAGTAGTTATAGGATTGAATGACAGTATTATACGAGCCCTCCTTTGCTAAGTGTCGTTGGTGTAATGGCACTTGTTAATCATTCAGCAGACTGTAATGTTACACCAGTAGTGAGTGGGTTCCGCCTTGCGCTTTTATTTACACATGAACTCTCTTTTTCTGTCTTTCAGGTATGTCTCGATCGATGCGCGTGTGTGTGTGTGTTTGTAGGCTATGCTGTACCCGAGGGGGGGGAAAATACTGCAATTCAAGATGCGGTAAGTACATAATGTAGCTGACAGTCATCCTCAAAGTTTTTTCGCGTTCTTTTGTAAACTTCTTCCCTAAAGTATTATACTTTCTGATGGCCTTGACTGATGATGCGGGACTTTTACTTCGATTATATGCTGCATGAAACTTTTTTCTCCTTTCTGTTTGCGCACACAGGGAAGGTGAAAAGTTTTGTGCTCTCTCTCTCTCTCTCTCTCTCTCTCTCTCTCTCTCTCTCTCTCTCTCTCTCTCTCTCTCTCATATCCAGTTTTCCCTTACTACGGAAATATGGTTAAACCTGTATCTTAGCCAGGAATTTAGACTTTTTTTTTTATTTCTGGGATATAACCCAACTTTTCTTCTGAATGTACTAATTCATATGTGGATTTTCAGTATTTTGAGTTTGTTTTTTTATTCCTTTTTAATTAGGTTTTAACTTAATACAATATTTTGATATTTTACTCTTTTTAATATTTGATATTAGGACCCAACCCTCGTCTTCAGATATTGCAGTGTCTTATTTGCAATATTTTAAG
>NC_089750.1:20595052-20597552 GCF_040412425.1 Macrobrachium rosenbergii
ATGGCTGTCTTTGTTGCGGAGGGAGTAGAAGGAAAGAATGAAGGAAAGAAGGAAGGAAGGAAGTATAAAATGAGCTTGGGGAAGAAAGTTGGGGGTGAGGGTGAGTTTCGAAGGAGGCCAAAGGGTGTCTTGACGATACTTGCAGATGTCTCATATTGCGGAATCGAGATAATTTTGCATTAACGTTAACGTATCTGGGGAATGAAGATATTTTGCAGTAATTACAAGTGGGATTGAAAAGCGAGGGTATTTTCAGTAAATGTGAAAGTATTGAAGATTTTAATAAGTTTAAGGACTCAATCAAAGACGAATGAAGGGCACTGAATAATTAAATTATACAGTATTGCTAGTACTTTGCAGAATAAAGAATATCGTAGTAACGTCCAAGAAATAAAAAAAAAAATAGGGTATTATACAGTCCAAGGAGAACAGAAGCGTGTAGGGAAGGATTCACTAAAGTGGTCAAGTGCTTGGTTGATTGCCAGTTATCTGTAGTTACAATTGCTAGGGTTCTGACGTCGAAAAAAATGCAATTGAAAGACCAAATGCAAAGGGAGCAAGGAACCGCACTTGATGTTTATAAACAGGTCATGTTCAAGTCCTGATTAGTGTTTATGATTCTTTTTGTCAGCGATGCACCCGATACTGATGATAATTGTTTTACCTCCTTTATTACTTCAGAACTTTAAAAAGAATGGGAAATTCTTAGTTGGCGGTACATTGATCATTTTGGTGGACCTCTTAATAAAAGAATTATTGTTTTTTGCCTTTGTGTTGGCACCCACGTTTCTGTGCATATGTGCGATTATGCAACTTTCCTTCAAAGACTGCGTAGAACGTAGCTAAAATTAGTTGCTGATGTTAAAGATGAATATTGATGGTAGGTACCAACCCTCGGTTTTGAATAGGACAGATGTAATTCTGATATCTGAATCAGTAACTGTAGTAGAAGTAGCAGTAATTATAATTTGTAAGGAAGAGAAGGAAAAGTTAGGGGAGGGGAGTTTCCGAGCGCCGGAAGTCGTTGAATCGGCCTCAGTAGTAGTAGTAGCAGTAGTAGTAGTAGAAGTAGTAGTAGTATAGTAGTAGTAGAGTTTCTTCATCGAATCACATTAAAACATGGTTGCTAGCATTACGGAAATGCGTACGAAAGTGATTTTGAGTCATGGCGCTGTTATACTTTTTCAAATCATTTGTAGTTGTGCTGTAGAAGTAATGAGTCATATGTAGAATATTATCAAATGCAGTATTTCGTATAATCAACTGGTGTTTTAGCATATGGGGCAACGGCTACAAAATGTTGAACCATAAAAGTCGAAACAGGTGTTTTGCGTAAAGATATCTACAGTATATTTGTCCGCAAATATAAATGCAAACATGATACGGTTTCTCTGTTCGTTCGGCTTTTTTTCCTATTTAACAAAAATTGGATTACCAGCTAATGCATGCTTTTATCACATACTTGTGTTTTTTAGTCTGTTCTTGCACTTATATCATTCATGTTTATACATAGATTTTTATGAGACCACTGGTTAGTATGTTTTATATCAGCTGACCGTTGAAGTTATTTTCGTATCTGAACCCGGTCCTTTGCTTCTTAGCCACGTTAAATAAAGTCTAATCCTTCGGGCCAGCCCTAGGAGAGCTGTCAATCAGCTCAGTGGTCTGGTAAAACTAAGGTATACTTAACTTTTCTTTGGACAACCCATCGAAGACAAAAATGAAAAAAGTCCAGACTTAGACAAATTAGTAGCCAGGAAAAGTATTTACCATTTAGCCATAATGTCAGCTTTGTCAATCGAGGCTTGGTTAAGGTCTTCCAGATTTCAGTTCGGGCGGAGGGTCTTTTTCGTCAACGTGTTTGTTATAATCCGGATCCCGTATCTGGTTTCATCAGCATTCCCTCT
The DNA here is from genome assembly GCF_040412425.1 of Macrobrachium rosenbergii. Lineage (NCBI taxonomy): Eukaryota > Metazoa > Arthropoda > Malacostraca > Decapoda > Palaemonidae > Macrobrachium > Macrobrachium rosenbergii. Next base: position 20,596,960 of record NC_089750.1, read on the forward strand.
TCGTCGTCTGTTGGATATCAGTTTGGGGTATCAACTCTGAGGAATTCCTCTCTCTCTCTCTCTCTCTCTCTCTCTCTCTCTCTCTCTCTCTCTCTCTCTCTCTCTCTCTCTCCGTCGCGGACGCCAGGAGGGAAAAAGAGACATTTTCATCCTTTTAATCGACGAATGAAATTTCACCCAGTGAAAGAGTGTTTTTTCATTTTTCTTTGTCCCTGAAGTCACCTTTTCATGTTCGTTTTACGTTATTATTTTCTGTTTGATTTTTGCCAATTTGCTCGGAAATTGATTTCTCTAGTCGCTGACGTCACGACGCTCATTGACGTCACGGTCTTTTGTCGTTGTGGGTGATGTGTGTGTTTTGGGGGGGAAAGAGGAAGTTACTACGAACGCCGCTATTTTTGTAGTGATGTACTTTTCGAGATAAAAACAGGTTTTTTTTTTCGTAGACGCTTGCCGCTGTTGTTTTTGAGACTTGTTCCGTCGATATGTTTACGTGGATGAAGTAGTCTGCGCAAGTTACGCATTATATATATATATATATATACATATATACAGTATATATATATATATATATATATATATATATATATATA